>NW_005842518.1:328644-369790 GCF_000455745.1 Alligator sinensis | reverse complement strand
CATACCGTGTAATCATATTTAAACTTATATTTGTGTGCTTCTGCCACTGGCTAATAGTATTATTCTGAAATGAAATAGAGTTATTCAGGCTGATTTCTGTGTCTATCTGTCCATCTAATCTTGCTGTAGAGCACTTGTTAGTGTGACATCTAAATGGCATATCAAATTAAATCTCTGTCTTGCTCTCTGTTGCTCCTCTAGTCTGCTTGTCCTGAAGCTCATGTGTGGTATTTGCTTGCTGCTGTTCCTATTAGATCAGATGAAAGTCATGCCATGTACGTTCTGCTTGGGAGTAAGTAAGGTTTAATGAATATCCTAGTTTCTTTAGGATGTGAGTTCCAAGTCCATGGATTAGTCTTTCACACCAGTGAGTCTTTCTGTTGAGGTTGACTATTTGTTTTATCTAAAACAAGATGAGGCAATCCCATAGGTAACTTCGGTCAAACCTAACATAGATTTTGAAGGTAGTGAAAGAAACCTTGACTCTGAATCAACATTTGATACCAGACCTGGTTGGTGTTACTGGGGTGGCAAGTTATTCAACATGGCCATCATCAACTCAGTCTTCTGTCAGGATGCAATTTCAAGTTCAAGCCTAGGGCACAAGTGGTATAAAAAGATTCTGAAATTTCCCAAAGCAATATGTCTTCATCTCAGTAACCCTTTAAGAAACATCTACTATTAAGTCTATGTCCATGTGTCATGAGGGACTGGATAAAAAAGAGATTGGGGGAATGGGGATCAAGATCATGCCAGGAGAACGCCGCTTCTGGAGCAGCTGTTCTTTGAAGTTGGAAGGCGGTGGCACGGTGGGGTGCGGCATGCAAGAAAAAAAAATATAGCGGAGGTCTGGAGGAAGAGGAGCTGCGGTGTGGGGACTGGGACGGGGAGATCCCGGGAGCCGGCTTTGTCTGGAGGAGAGGGACTCAACCGGAAGGGAAGACCGGGAGCCCTTGAAGAAGAGAGGACTGTTAAATTGCCTGTCTCAAGGAGAGAGACAAGGGCAAAAGCTATGAGAGGGAAAGAGTGGTAGATTCACAGAGGATTTTATTAAGGTCAAGTTCATTCTTACCTGGTTTTGATTTCTCGGTCTTGTTGAGATTCGATTAGGGCCAAGTTGTGCTCTGGGATCCATTGGAAAAAAAAGAAGTAAGAGACTGAAGGACTTTTTTTTTTAGTTTAATAAAAGAAAAAAAAATTATAAACAGTTCTCAAAGTTGACTTTACCTAGTTTTATACATGTTGTTTTATGTTAAATAATCGCAACTAAGTGTCCTTGAAAGTAAATTAGCCAGACAGTTTGAAAGAGTCACAGGCTGTATGACTGTTATATGACCAAAACTGTAAGAAAAAAAAAGGATTTTGTTTTATAATAAAGAGAATTGATCAGCCGCATTCAAAATGGATTCAGTTGGTGATAAAAATTCTGGGCATTGTCTGAAAGAGCTGGAAATGAGAGATCAATCAGAGAAAAAAAAATCTATGTATATTGCTGGTGTCCTTCTGCGTTAGTAACACCTCCCAACTGATTACATAGAATTAGATCAAGACGTGGCAGGAGAGAATCAGATTTAAACATGGAAGTACCCAAGTCAGACAATCTGAGAGGTAAAAGTAAAAACCAGACTCTTGAGTATAAAGGAAAAACTTCACACCATGTCGTGGGTGACTGGTGCCCCAGTGGCCAGTCAGTGACCAGGGGGGTGGTGCCCCTGTGGCCAATCACACCAGCCAGGGAGCATGAGTGGTGCTCCTGGAAGCGGCTGCAACACTCCCGGAAGTGCCAGCGGTACTCTCGGAAGTGCCAGCGGTGCTTCATCTGGCACCCCCACTCCCCAGCTGGCACTTGCAGGGGGGGCACCGGCACTTCTGCCTGCCCCACTGCCCATCATCTAAGTGGGGGGTTCTGCCTGTCAGGGGGTGCACCAGTGCTCTCAGGGGGTGTACGTGTACCCCCATGCACCCCCCTACATATCACCACTGGTCCATGTTCTACAGGAAGTACCAAGGGGAAATAAATATCCAGGAGTCACTAGATTAGCCTGTGATTTGAGAGACTTGGGTTCCATTCCTTTCTCTGCCATAAACTTCCAATGTGACTTTGAGAGAGTGGTTTCTTTCTCTCTGACTTACTTCTCTGTAAAATGAAAATCACCTTTACTTCACTAGGGGGTACTGAGCAGTTAAGGCTGTGAGACTCAGCTATCATGATAATGGGAGCTACAGTGTAGTAAAAAGAAGTTTTGTTAAAATAGTAGTTTGAGGATAGAGCTTCCTCCTTTATGCTGTTGAGGCAGAAAAAAGAGAAAAAAAATTGGAGTTTATGGTCCATGTAAAACTGGAAACATCGAAAGAAACCTTATGTTTGAGAGATTTTCATCTGTATTTCTTGGCAATGAAGAAACAAATGGGTATCTGAAGTCCTAAATTTATTTCCAAGCCAAACCTTTAAACTTGTCAAGGCTTAATCATGACTGCATAGGAGCTTCAGGAGCATTCACAGAACTCAATAGGGATGAACATAAATTAAATTAATGATTCTTAAAAGAAAAGATACAGCTGCATATAAGAAAATGTATAGATAAATTGTACCTTTGTCTCTCCACAAGGAGAAAATTTCATTCCTTCTTTTGCAAGTTGTTTGTTTTGGAGTTTGCATCTTCATGTATGTTTGCATATATGACTGGCTTTGTGGATGCGGGGAGACCAGTGGATGACTTGACTTAACAATTCTTTTGATGTGGTCTCCCACAACATTCTTGCAAGCAAGCTAAGGAAGTATCGGTTGGATGAATGAACTGTAAGGAGGATAGAAAACTGGCTGGATCATCAGGTTCGGAGGGTAGTAGTCAATGGCTCAATGTCTAGTTTGCAGCCAGAATCAAGTGCAATGCCACTGGGGTTGGTCCTGGGACTGCTTTTGTTCAATATCTTCATCAATGACCTGGAAGATGGGTTGGCGTGAACCCTCATCAAGTTTGCAGATGACACCAAGCTGGTGAGAGTAGCAGATGCATTGGAGGATAGGGTTAGGATTCAGAGCCACCTTGACAAGTTGGAGGATTGGACCAAAAGAAATCTCATGAGGTTTAATAAGAAAAAATGTGAAATCCTGCATTTAGGATGGAACAATCCCATGCACTGCTACAGGCTGGGGATCAACTGGCTAAGCAGTAGCTCTACAGAAAAGGACCTGGGGGTTACAGTGGACAATAAGCTGACTATGAGCCAACAGTGTGCCCTTGTTGAAAAGACAGTATACTGGGCTGCATTAGTAGGAGTGTTGTTGTTAGCAGATCATGGGAAGTGACTCTTCCCCTCTATTTACATTGGTGGGGCCACATCTGGAGTACTGTGTCAATTTTTGGGTGCCCCTACTACAGAAAGGATGTGGACAACTTGGAGAGAGTTCAGCAGATTGCAATGGAAATGGTTAGGGGGCTGGGCACATGACTTATGAGGAAAGGCTGAGGGAACTGGGATTACTTAGCCTAGAGAAGAAGAGACTGAGCGGGGATTTAATAGCAGCCTTCAACTACCTCAAGGATGGTTCCAAAGAGGATGGAGCTAGACTGTTCTCAATGGTGGCAGATGACAGAACAAGGAACAGTGGTCTGAAGTTGAAGCAAGGGAAGTTTAGGTTAGATATTAGGATAAATCTTATCATTAAGAGGATAGTAAAATGCTGGATCAGGTTACCCAGACAAGTTGTAGAATCTCCATCCTTGGAGGGTTTTAAGACCCGACTAGACAAAGGCTTGGCTATAATGAATTAATTGGGGATGGTCCGGATTTGGGCAGGGGGCTGGACTAGATGACCTCCTCTACTGAAACCTCCCTGATCTCAGAACTCAGGAATTCAGAGCAACTCTCACTTGGGGGCCCTGCCATTAGCACACATGCACAGATATCCACCCTCTGCTTTGCACACTGTCTAAACTTGTAAAAAAAGTAACTTCCTGAAATACAAGCCCCAGTAGTGGCAGCTCAGTACTGGCCCCTTCCAACCCTAATTTTCTATGATTCTATATCACATGGGGACCTAATTCTGATTAGGTCTTGTTGGTGCTACTGCAACATAAATGCTTAATAAAAATGCACACAAATTAAAACTGATCAAGTAGTTTTTATTAATCACATACATAAATGGATGAGAGAGAGACAGAGAGAGGTAGGGAGAAAGTGCCAGGATCAGAGGAGTGGGAGGACAGCAACAATTCTTTAAGGAATTCAGAAAAGAGTAAATTATTTAAAAAGTTGACATTTGCTCATAGTATCAGCCAGTGGTCTCTAAGATACTGATCTGTGATATAGTTATTAACTATGGCAAACTGTTGGTAAGCCTGTTGTAATGGTGACCAGTGGACCAAAAGAACAACAGCTATTGACATTGAGGTTGACTTAGTATCATATCTTCCTGTGCTTACTCCCTGTGTCTTCAAAAACGTAGAGCTGAAAAATCATCTATTCTATGCCCCCCTCTCCTTTTCACTGCAATTATTATTAATAAAATCTAATGTATTTTCTAGAGTACTTTTAAACATTGCAGATAGTGATGTGTTACCATTACTCCCTTTGGGAGGCTATTCTACTACCTAATGGATCTATTTCCTAGATGTTTACAACCTTCAGATGTTTGCAGATGGCTAGCCTTCATGTCTGTTGCTACTTGGCCAAGGTAAATGGCCAAGCAATATTTACTTGCTTCAGTCTTTTTTCATGCCCCAATAATCTAGGTTTTCTTCATTTAATTTTTCACCATGGAAAAAAAAGGGAGACTGGAGAACAGGTGCAGAGAGAAGATAATATTGTTATGGGAATGTTCAAATGACTCACAAAAATAGGGTAGTAAAGAAGCAAGGAATTAAGAGGAAAGTGGCATTCATTGTTAAATCTGGGATAGAGGAGACAGCAGCAAATGAGTCCAAACAATGAACAATCATTATCCTTGGCTCTGAACTTTCCCCTTGTGTCTACACATCTACCTGTTACCATTCTGTAACATTATCCATATTGGCTACCACCCAAACATTTTCTTTGCAAAACTTTGAGCTCCATGGCACTGACCACCAATGGGAAATCTAAGGGGTGGAGGGTTGTTAGGCCTCCTCAGACAGCCAGGGCCTTTCATATGTTATCTCTGTTACAGGTGGATTTTGGAGTCGGTGATATACACAGAGCTACAGCCCGCCCTCATATACCCTATGAATACACAGAGGCTCCAATAAAGTTCAGAAGTATATTATAAACTCACAATCACAACAAAAACAAGATTAACAGTAGGAAATGTACATAACATCAAGCATTAACTATATACACTGGTTAACTGCAATGCACCATAAACAGAACTGCCGGTCTGTCCCTCAGTGACAGTCGGGCCCTCAGTCTTTTCCCTCAGAGGGTCTCAGATGGAGAGTGAGGTAAGGCTGATAATTACCAATCTAATGGATGATTGAGGTCCTGATCCAATAATGCTTTTGCAGGTAAGTATCCAATTATAATCCAATCTAATAGGTCACCCCTCTCTCTCTCTAACTGCTACAGTCACTGCTCATACATCTCAGACATGTGGGTATGATCACCAACCAAGTAAGCTTGCACACCATTCAAACCTCAAGTACTCTCAAGCATCCCTATTCCATTCGCATGCCGAATCATGCCTCAGGATTCCTTAAATACTTACCAAAATCACACCATGTGTCAGTCATTCTTCTCACCAATCATACTCATGTGCACACTGTTTCCCAAAATTTAGACTAATAACAAAGTCAGTTTCTTTTCAGTGGGGTAGTTTATTGCTAAGGGTACTGGGGAGTTATACACTTGGTAGAGACCATTAACTTATTAGAAATTGCATTACCCTACCATACACACACTCACAAGTACATTCTCACAGATGACACACTTACATAATTTCAAGGGCATTGCAGATAGGCATGGCCAGTCCCTATCCATTGAGGGAGCGGGGTATCCAACCTGGCATGCACAGGCACAGGCTTCAGTGGCAAGGCAGGTTCTTCCCTATGTCATCCTTTCTCTTGCCTCCTTTTATACAGTTTATGTTGCTGGGCAAGGTTTCTTGAACCCCTTCTCCAAGGCATGCGCTGTTTGGTCATCACATAGAAAGATTTTCCTTATCTAGCTAGCCTGAACCGGTCTTCCTGCCAAGGATGTTGCACAGGCATTTGGCCTTCAATGGTCTGCTTTTAGTTGCTGACACTACAACTTCTCCTTTCTTATCTGGTCCATTTTCTTCATGTTATCTGCTTCTTTGTTAGTCATATACACCACATTCATACACTGTATTGCTGACTAGGCTTATTAGTGATAATTTTCTCTAACCTACTGGCTACATGATGTTTAAAATAGCTGTTCGTGAAGGAGCCCATCCCATGAAGATGTCATACCAATGATATGCTAACATTTGTTTGGCTTGTTCTGAAACCTTCAAGATTTCTTTACCTGATGCAATATTGAAATACTGCCCACTTTATTGAAATACTGCCCACTTGTGCATTATTATGAGTGGCAGTGGTTAATTAGGTTATTTGCACATTCTGCATCAGAAGTTTGAGCAGGGTTGTCCAACTGACTCCTACAGAAACATTAACATTCAGCAAATTGTTATCTTCTATACCTATATCCTGAATTATTTGTTTTGTGAAATAATACGTGAAAAGGGGAGTTTGAAGAACAGTGACATTACACATACATTGCTGCACGGGAGGAAATGAAATGGTTAATGATACGCACCAGTCCAATTCACTTGGAATCCAAAGTATGTTTCTTTTCTATTCCAGTTATAGATACATAACTGATCATCAATTTCCAGCAAAGTGGGTTGCCAATTTTTTTTCTTTTTAATTGTGCCAACCATTTATACATGTCATAGTTAGCGGTATCTCCACATTATTAAACTGATCCATGTTCATCACCAACTTCATGGGCCGTCCACTCTGTATTTTGGTTTAATCAATAAAGAGTTTCCTTTCTTCTTTATACAAATACTGATGTGCTAGGTTTATCAACTCTTGTTTTTTCTGTAAAACAATGGGTTAATGCAGTTCTCTCACACATCCTGTTATGTTGGTGTTCTAAATAGTATCTAAATACAAATGAGATTTCCTTTATAGCCTGAAAAACATTTCATCCAGTTATTTACTAAACACACATATACTTTTTTAATAAATGCCATTTTGTTAAACAAGTAAACTTTACAACTTAAAACTTTCACATGAATTGCTGTTCTTTGTTTCAAAGATTAGAACAACTTTCCAGTCCAACTGGACACAAGTGTTCTGGTCTGGGATCCACAGACATATTTAATTTTTAGAGAGAGTATTACCAATGATTTTTATTACATCTTTATGATATTCATATACATTTAAACTTTTGCCAACTTAAAATAAACTAATCAATTAAGTAAACAAAAACAACACAACAAGACAAACAACACAAACCAGACAGACAAAACAATTTTACTGTGATGATAAAACCATAGCTTTGGTGAAGAAAATGCTGTTGATGGTAATGAGGCCTCGTAGTCTTTCAGTCACCTTTGCTACTAGATTGAATTTTACACTATAGCTTCTGCAAAAGAGAGGGAAAAATCCCCAAACACACACAAACCTACCAAGGAAAACTCCTTGCAGTAAAATATTATCCATATTTACACATTTACAATGCTGACATGTAGTAACAATGCACATGTTATTACAAGTCTTGGGGTGCTTTTCTTGTGTACATACATATATATTAAGTGACAAGGATTATTTACATTTATTTTACTATTTTTAATGGTTTATTACACTATTTTGGAAACTGGAATTGGGACCTTTACAAAACATAATACTATTGTTCCCATGGATATCAATTTGAAATGATACCAGCACCTTTGTGCTAAGGAAATAACCAAAATAGTATATTAGCCAAATTTAACATTAAAAATAATTTTACCCCTCTTGCTATAGCTGCTGGAACTTTAGAGTATTTTGCCATATCAGGAGCTAACACAGTTGTTACTGGGTTTAAAGCTCTGAAGTTTATTGTCAGTTTTCAGCTTTTCTTGTTTGCCCTTAAACAGACCAAAATTGGGGAACTAGACATATTAAACATCTATATTATCATTTTTTAACTTAAATTATCTACTATAAGGTATAATGCTATTTTAGCCTTTAAAAATATTTATAATGCCTTTATGGGGGAAAGTTTCATTCCTTATTCAAAACACATGTGTATATTCTGCTACATTTAACTCTTTCCGCCTGCACCTTGCCTTCATTTACTTGTTTTGATTAACCCTATTAATTACTGCAAGACTCTTAATAGTTGTTACCAAGTTTTCATAAACACCTTGATAATCTCTGCAATACAGCCCACTTTTTAGGCTTTACTTCTGTTACAAACATTTACAGTTTCTAGCACAGAACTTAGTCTTCTCTGCTACTGACTTCTTATTGGACCAGTGATAGAAGTTGTTGTACTTAACCCAAACAGACCACAACATGACCTCAGGCACTCTGAGATCAGAACACAACTTTTCCTTAAAGCAATTGTATCTTTTCCCTGCTGTTTCCCAAAACAAGCTGTTACACTTCTGTAACAATCTTTATCTCTTCTAGGCTCTTCACTGTTCCTGGAGAGGCGGTGGTGGTGTTTTCCCCCTCACTTCCAATCACAAATTCTCTGTCACTGCCTGAGCAGATGTCTAGTAACATACCTTGTCTCTTTCTGTGCCACCTCCTGCCTCTATTTTCTGGACATGCAGGACCCCAGCGTATCTGTCTCACATTCCTCTAACTGTCTCTGATCTCTCTGAAACTGCACTGCCTGCATAACATTCTGCCTTCCCATAACCTGCACTTGTAATCTACACCTTACAAACTCCACAGAAAGCACACAGCTGCTCTTGTAACCATCCATAAAAGACTGTAACCCTTCCCAAGGACCCTAGAGTCAAAGAACCCTATTTATTCATACAGCCTTTCCAGCAGAGAGATGACTTTCTCTGCTCTCTAGCTTCCTATTGCAAACACAACAGAAGGTTTTTACTTAATCCCAACTGTACCACAGCATATACTTATGTCCACTACTCTGCCTGATCTGGGCAAACAAAGTCTTCTGGTCAGCAGTATCAAACCACCTCTGTTGCACAAAACTTATAACTTTAGTCTAAATTACTATACAGCTCTACCTTACTACCAGTTTTAGCTAACCCCTTTAGCATCCTAACAGCTAATCAGACGGAGGAACACATTTTTAGTAGCTTCCCATAAAAAGCCACAACAAACCAGATACCTGCTTAGCCTCCAAAGGGCCAGATAATGAACAGAACTTATCAAATGTAGCCTCCAAGCCCTCCATCGTAACCCCATCAGGGACTGCCTGAGAGGACCATGGGGTTGGACCGCCGCTCTGAACAACAGCCGTCACCTGCGTTGGCCTATTCAAAAACTTATCTGCCTCCTCCTTATTTCCCTTACCCTTTTTCTTAAACAACACCATGTACCTGCTAGTGGGTACCCAGACCAGGATCTACAAAGCACAAACAAAATAATTGTAAGCCACAAGCGAGCCATAAGTCCTAAGTACTGAGAAATCCAAAAGTAAAATCAACACCACAATACCAATTGAATATTAAGAGTCGTTAGTCATAGACAAGCCGAGCCAAAAGGTCTAAGCTACCAGGTAAGCCTAGAGTTTCAACAACTGCTCGGAGCTCACCATCCTGGATCCCAAAGTTTCAAAGACCACCCAGAACTCACCATCCTGGGTCCCAAAGTGGCACCTGTGCCTAAATG
Organism: Alligator sinensis; assembly: GCF_000455745.1. Taxonomy (NCBI): domain Eukaryota; kingdom Metazoa; phylum Chordata; order Crocodylia; family Alligatoridae; genus Alligator; species Alligator sinensis. The sequence continues at coordinate 359,990 of NW_005842518.1, read as the reverse complement.
TCAACCTGGGCGCATCCCAAGCCCTGCCTCACTAGAAACACATGCACTCCGCACTCCCCCACACTGCATTCTCCACCAAGATGTTTCCCAAAAATTAGACTAATAACAAAGTCAGTTTCTTTTCAGTGGGGTAGTTTATTGCTAAGGGTCCTGGGGAGTTATACACTTGGTAGAGACCATTAACTTATTAGAAATTGCATTACCCTACCATACACACACACACAAATACATTCTCGCAGACGACACGCTTATATAATTTCAAGGGCATTGCCAATAGGGATGGCCAGTCCCTATCTATTGATGGAGTGGGGTATCTGACCTGGCATGCACAGGCACAGCCTCCGGTGGTGAGGCAGGTTCTTCCCTATGTCATCCTTTCTCTTGCCTCCTTTTATACAGTTTATGTTGCTGGGCAAGGTTTCTTGAACCCCTTCTCCAAGGCATGCGCTGTTTGGTCATCACATAGAAAGATTTTCCTTATCTAGCTAGCCTGAACTGGTCTTCCTGCCAAGGATGTTGCACAGACATTTGGCTTTCAATGGTCTGCTATTAGTTGCTGACACTACAACTTCTCCTCCTTTCTTATCTGTTCCATTTTCTTCATGTCATCTGCTTCTTCTTTGTTAGTCATATATACCACATTCATACACTGTATTGCTGACTGGGCCTATTAGTGATAATTTTGTCTAACCTACTGGCTACAACACGGGACCCTACTGTTGTGCTCTCGGCACTTAGGTGTAGCACATGGCACTCTACTGAACCACACAAGCTACTGCGAAGGCTCCCCAGATGTAAGTGGATCACTGACATCATCAAGGTGGAAAGTTTAGCTATTCTAGAACCTTCCCACCTCTAATCAGTGTGCACATGCTCAGGAGGGATCTCATGTTATGGACCACATGCAACAACATGACCTCATTCATTTCATGATCTTATTCTGAACTGTTCCCTTTGGTCTATAAAATCCTCTGTTTGACTTGTGCCAGTCTCCCCTCTAAGATTCTCTGCTGTCATTTGCTCCCTATTCTCTCATTTATCTGTAGCCTGTTGGTGCCAGTCCCTTCAATCCTTTCACTGTTTCATTCTTATATAAAGCTTAAAGCCAGGAGGAACCATTAGATCACATTGTCTGACCTCTTGCTCTCCATAGGCTGTTTAGTTTAACCTACTTTTCTCTACAGTAAGCCCAACAATTTGAGTTTCATAGTTTCATAGTTGGTGGGGTCAGAAGAGACCTGAGCAGGTCATCAAGTCTGACCCCCTGCCATGGCAGGAAAGAGTACTGGGGTGAAACGACCACGGTGAAGTGTTCATCCAGCCTCCTCTTAAAGACCCCCAGGGTAGGAGCCAGCACCACTTCTCTTGGAAGTTGGCTCCAGATCCTAGCCGCCCTGACAGTGAAGTAGCACCTCCTGATATCTAGCCTGAATCTACTCTCTGCCAGCTTGTGACCATTATTTCTTGTCACTCCTGGGAGTGCTCGGGGGAACAGGGACTCTCCCAATGCCTGTTGGTCTCCGCTGACTAGTTTGTAAATGGCCACTAGATCCCTCCTCAGCCTTCTCTTGTGGAGGCGTAACAGGTTCAGGTCCATCAACCTCTCCTTGTAGGGCCTGCCCTGCTGACTCTTGATCATGCGGGTGGCCCTCCTCTGGACCCTCTCCATGTTGTCCACATCCCTCCTGAAGTGCAGCGCCCAGAGCTGGACGCACTACTCCGGCTGCAGCCTGACCAGTGTCTCACAGTGGATCACCTCCTTGGACCTGCTTGAGATGCATCTGTGGATGCATGACAAGGTATGGTTAGCCTTCCTGACCGCTTCTCCACACTGTCGGCCCATGTTCCTTATTGGCATCAATAATGACTCCAAGATCCTTTTCTGCCTCTGCACTGATGAGAAGGGAGTTCCCCAGCCTGTAGGTCTGCTGCTGGTTTTTCCTCCTTAGGTGCAGTACCTTGTACTTGTCAGTGTTGAAACCCATCCTGTTCTCATCCGCCCACCCCTGTAACCTGTCTAGGTCCAATTGCAGCCTATTCCTCCCTTCTAGCGTGCCCGCTTTTCTCCACATCTTAGTGTCATCTGTGAATTTGAACAGGGTGCTTTTTACCCCCTCATCCAAGTCGCTGATGAAGATGTTGAACAGTGCAGGCCCAAGGACTGAACCCTGGGGAACCCCACTGCCCACATCGCTCCAGGTCAAAAATGACCCATCCACCACCACTCTCTGGGTGTGGCCCTCCAGCCAACTAGTGACCCATTTGACTGTGTAGGTGTTGGTGTCACAGTCTCCTAGTTTTTTAATGACAATGGGGTGAGAGACAGCATTGAAGGCCTTCCTAAAGTCCAGAAAGACTATGTCCACTGCAACACCTGTGTCTAAGGATTTTGTGACCTGGTCATAGAAGGCCACCAGGTTGGTCTGACAGGACCTGCCTCTAATGAACCCATGTTGGTTGCCCCTAAGCATAATCTCCCCTGCTGGCCCCTCACAGACATGCACCAGGATAACTCTCTCAAAAAACTTAGCCAAGACTGAGGTAAGACTGACAGGCCTATAGTTTCCTGGGTCCTCCTTCCTCCCTTTTTTGAAAATGGGAACCACATTTGCCCTTTTCCAGCCCTCTGGCACCATGCCAGAGCACCACAAGTGCTCATAAAGCCATGCCAGGGGTCCTGCAATGACCTGTGCTAATTCCCTCAGCACTCTGGGGTGGAGATTGTCAGGACCTGCTGATTTAAATACATTCAGTCCCTCAGAAGTTCCCTGACTAGGTCCTCACTGACCCTAGGGCTGGGTGTGCCTCCCCTGAGACCTACAGGGGTCCCAGTGGGGGTGGGGGGTGACCCAGTCTCTGCTCAGAAAAATGGAAGCAAAAAAATTGTTAAATAGTTTAGCTTTGCTGTCTGGTGTGATGACCAGATTTCCTAGCATGTCCTGCAGGGGCCTCACATTATCCGGTACATTCTTTCTACCCCCTATGTATTTAAAAAAGAACTTCTTGTTGTCCTTGATCTGGGTAGCTAGTCCCAGTTCCATCTCCACCTTGGCCTTCCTGACCGCCCCACTACATCCCCGAGCAACCAAGGTATAGTCCTCACTGGTGATGGCCCCTCTCTTCCATTGGGTGTATGCCTCCTTTTTAGCTAGGAGACATTCCCTTATGCTTTTGGTGAGCCATGGGGGCTTTTGCACCCTCTTGCCCCCTTTGATCCACATTGGATTTACCTCCCTTTGGGCTTGGAGGATCGTCTCCAAGTGGTTACTACCACTCTTCCTTGACGCCCGATTTCCCTCCCCTTCGGGACCTCAGTGCCTCCCCGACTATTCTCCTCACCTCATTGAAATCTGCCCTCCTGAAGTCCAGGGCTGCTGCCCTGCTGTAGGCCTTTGCCACCTTGCGCTGGATGGTGAATAGTTAAATTAATGCATTTCAGTCCTCAGGAGACTAAATTGATATGTGCCACCAATGCCTGAATCCCCTACAACAGCAAGAAATCCTGTTGTGAAACAGTGGTGAAGTTCTAGATCAGATATATTCATCTGTGCATAACAGACAATCTAGCCCCAGGCCACACAAAAAGTTGAAAACCCCAATCCCTGCCAGCATCACCAGAGGAAGACTTTTTCCCAGACTGAAAGTAGATGAATAGTTTGACCATCAGCAGGTAAGCAAGGCATACCAGCAAGTACCTGAGAAAGAGGATTCTTTGCACCAGCTCTGAGAACAACAGGTCTGTCCTTGTCAGGCTTCTGTTTCTAACTAAAATCAATTGTAGGTCAGGGATATTTTCCTTCCTGATCCCTGTAGGCAATTAGTTAATATCTGAAGCATAAAACCAAATATAGTTATAGTCTTAATGGAGTGCTGAAAGTATTACTGAATGTTGAGGGCAAGGCCAAGCTTCCTTTTCTTGCCAGTGAAGAGAGGGAATGAGCAGTGAAGGTTGGGGTGAGATGGAATTCATTGATTTACAGGTACTAAAGCCAGAAGAAATTACTGTGATCATCCATCAGGAGTAGGTGAAGTGGGGCTAACATTTCTACACAAAGCTAGATTTATAAATATGTTTTCTAAAGATACCTGGTCTTGCCTTAAAGACCAAAAGTGATGTTGAGTCCACCACATCCCCTGGTTAGCTATTCCAATGTTCATTTACCCTTCCTCTTAGGGAGTTCAAAATATTCACTATGCATGAGCTCTTAATATAGGTAAACGTTGAGGACTTACAAACTTGCACACAAAGGCATAAAAAGATTCAGCTTCCAACATCTGAAGCTTAAAGTAGACAAATTCAGCCTTGAAATAAGATGCAGTCGCCTTTACTCCTAAGGCTGGTGACCCGGTCCTAGGGTCATGTTGTACACTGTAATATGTCCACATTCTTCTTGAAGAGGGCGTGTTCAGAAGTGGATGTTGCATTCTACTAGTGCTGTGTACAGAAGCAAGATCACTTCCCTACTTCTATTTGATATTCCTCTTTTCATATGGCATAGCATCAGATTAGTTTTTTTTTACAACAGCATTACACTGAGAGATCATGTTGAGGTGACTATTTCAATATGCCCTATGCTTATCTCAACAGGTCTGAGAAAGGCTTACAACATTGTAGACATCATTTGTGTTACTTATTCCCAGGTATACTATGCTGCCTTTGTTGTAATAAGACACATTTTGTTGGATTCTGACCATATCACCAGGCAATTCAGATCACTCTTCAACAGTACCCTATTGTTTGAGATCCTTTTCCTTTGCAGAGCCTATCTCTTGGAATTTATTTCCTACCCCTGCCATGCAAAGTACTGCTCCATTTCCCTTCAAATTCACTTTTAAATATATCTTTCATCCCTTGTCTTTAAATTTTAATTTTTCTCTACCTCTGCCTTCTAATTAACATTGTAATACATGAATCACTCAGGGTGCATCCAGATGAGCCCACACATGCCTCTTGCTGCATCTCAAAGCCATTTGAGATGCAGCCAGAAGCACACTGGGAACAGAAAAATGTTCTGTGCACTGAATATTTGCAGTGTAGGCTCAAAATTTGATACCTGGATATCTAGGTATATATATATGTATAAAAAAAACAAAACAACCCACAGAAAAAAGCGAGGCAGGGCACAATCCAAGGCAGGCAACTGGAGGCTCAGGTCCTCCAAAGGGATGCTCAGGTAGCTGGCCAGAGCATCTGTATGGCTGCTCCTTGTCCCGGTGCTGCAGCATGCTGCAGCACATGCAAGGCAAAGAGCAGTGCAGGCTTGAGGGACCTGGACCTGGGCTCTGTCCCCAGGTAAGTGGAGAGTGGGGGTGGGGTGAGGGGCTGGAGCTGGGGCTGTGTGGGTGTGGGGGACCATGGGGGAGGGGGACTGTGGGGTGGGGACTGCTCAGGAGGGATGGGTCTCCTGCCTGCCCCCTGCATGGCCCACATCCCCACCACCCACAGCAGCAGAGGCCATCGGGGCTCGAGGCCCTCCTGGAGCAGGCCCCCCACCCAGCGTGGAGCAGCGTGGTTTGACGCCAGCCACCTGGCACCCGATGCTGCCTGTGTCCCATCATGTGGGCCTGGCCCAGCTTGATGTGGTGCTGTGCACCTTTGCGCAGCTCCAGGCTGCTTGGGCTGTCACCCAGGACCCTGCATCACTTGCGGGGACTGCATGTCACACTGAGCCATGTCCTGCCTGCATGGACTCCATGCCCTGGGCCAGGCTGTTTCTGTGTAAGCAGGACCCAGCTCAGTGCAACACAGTCCCCGGGAGTGGTGTGGGGCTCCAGGTGACAGCCCAAGTGGCCTCGAGCTGCCCAAAGGCTCATGGCACTGTGCTTCACTGGGCTGGACCTGTGTGATGGGGCAGAGGCAGCATCAGGTGCCAGGAAGCCAGAGATGATCCATGCTGCCCTGTGCCATGGGGGGAGCTCTGCCAGGAGGGCCTGAGTGCCCCAACAGCTGCTGCTGTTGCAGGTAAGCTCTGGACCCTGTGGGTGAGGTGGGGGGGGTCCCTATGGAGGGGGCATATGGGTCCTGTTTGGGAGCTGTGGCCCCTGTGGGGAGGAGCTGTGGCCCCTGTTGGGGGGCTGTGGCCTATGTGGGAGGGTCTGGGACCCTGTGGGGGGGCAGTCCATGTACTGTGGGGGGGCTACCCCCTGTGGGGAGCAGGATCTCCACCCCTCCTGGGCAGTCCCCCCACACTCACAGTCCCCCCGACAATCCCTCCACACATACCCATACACTGGCCCACATCCCCCACATTCCTCCACATCCACACACACCCAGCCGTATCCCCCAACACACCTTCCCACCCCCTTCCTGCAAAGCTCACATTCCCCCATCACACACCCATTGTGTGATAAGAAAAACAAAATCAAACATAAGAACATACAGATATTTAGAATGTATTTTATGATGATAGAGACACTGGTAGGCTTCCAAACTGCTTTAACGTTGTAATTATAGCAATAAAACATTGCTCAACTGATCTCTCTCTCTCTCTGTATATATATGGGGTACACCAATAGAGATTTGGGGGGGCTGATACCGATAGCTGATATTTAAAGGGGCATATCAGCTGATACCAATCTGATATCGAATACAGCTGCCTCCATTGTGGTAAGTCTGGTGTGGTGGAAGAGGAGGGGGGAGGAAGGAGTGTGGCGGGGTAGATCAATGCCCCCCATGGTGAGGGAGGAGTCAGGAGCAGGCATTGTCCAGGACGGGCAGCACGGGGAGCATGCGACGGAGCTGCGGCTCATGGGGTGGGGGCGGCTTCTGCTGCTGCTTGCATTCCTGAGGGGTGTGCCTCCGGATCTGTGTGGTGCTGAGTGGGCTGTAGTTGCAAGGTGGAGCAAGAGCCAGTGCTGTGTGGGGCTTTTCTTTTCAGGGGTGGGCTTGAAGTGGGCTCCAGCAGTGCTGGGAGGAAGCTGCAGCCCCAGCTTTTCCCAGTGCTTGGGTAGAGGCAGGGTATTCAGCCGGGGCTATGGCAGGTGATGGTGTGGTGGAGCTGCGGTGAAATTTGGGGTAGCTGCAGCTTCTTCCTAGTGCAGCCGGAGCCTGCTCTGAGCCCACTCCCGACAAGAAAAGCCCCGGACAGCACTGGCTCTGGAGCTGGCTCTGGCTCTGGCTCCACTCCAGAGCTGATGCTTGCCCCACACCATGCAGATCTGGGGGAACATGCCCCCCAACCCTCCCGGGGTGCAAGCAATGGTGGAAGCCGCCCCCACCCCACGAGCAGTGCCTCCATCCCATGCTTCCCCACCCCAGCTGGGTAGCAGCTGCCCCTGCCACCTCCCTCACCATGGGGGACATTGATCTTCCCTCCTATGCCCGTTCCCTCCCCCTTCCCCTTCTGAGTTCCCAGCTGGAGGCAGCTCTGCCCCATGCTGGGGTGGGGCTGCATGAAGCATGGGCATTTATCGGCCAAATTATCGGCTCCATAGGGCTGATATCTGATATAGACAATTTCCTTCATATTGGTACTGATCCAATATCGGGCCAATGTATCGGTGCACCTCTAATATATATATATTAGAGGTGCACCGATACATTGGCCCGATATCTAATATATATATATAGTAGTCTTTTATTCTAATTGTGGAAGAACATGGATCTGCGGGGATTTTAAAGAGTGACTTTGGGATTTTTTTTATCAGGGATTTTGCAGTTTTTAAATAGGCAACACCAGAATTCCTGCTAGTGAGGCAGCTGGCAGGACCCAGGCAGAGAAGCCTGCTCAGGGCTGGCACCTGCAACCCAGCTGGAGGTGGCTGACATCCTGGCCACTTGGGGCAAGGAGGACATCCTTTGACAGTTCAAAGCAGGCAACCACACTGGGAACATCATCTGAGCGATAGCTGCCCAGATGTCAGCGTGGCAGCACACATGAAACTAGTGCCACACAAAGGCCAGTTGCATAGCCACAGCTCACTGGCAGCTGGCCTAGAGGTGCAGATGCCACTGCTATAGTCATGTGGTCCCTGTCCAGGTCTGGCAGGTGCACAGCCTTGGGGCTACATGCTGTTGCAGGTGGCAGCAGGTCTTAGCCAGGCAGCAGCCCCCATTGCCAGACTGCTGCAGTGGATAGAGGGTACAGGGAACTCTCAGGGCTGCTTCAGAAATCCAGCTGGCACAAGGGATAGTGTTCCCAGATACCAATTGGCCAGGCCCCAGAAGCTCCTGTCTATTTGTCCATCCAATTACCATGGGCAAGGCCCACCTGGCTAATGAGTAGCCCCTTTTTACTGGGCATAATGGATGAATGGAACAACTACATTCTTGGGACAACTAATGAAAAAAAACAGGATAGGAGTGTCGTGTGGGTCAAAGGGTCAAAACATGAAAATAAGTGCACGTGAGGGGGGACATGGAACAGAGCCCCCTGGGCCACATCCACCTGTCAAAGGCATCCAAGGAGCCGGTGGATGCTGACCAGTGGTGCTCTGCCTGGAAACGTGCATGGACATGTGACAGGCAAACAGCCCCTCAGTCCCCAGGCACCTTTCCAGCCAGAGCCTCCTTCCTGGTCATGTACAGGGCCCACTTGGCCAGGGCCAGGAGGAGGTTTATCAGCAGGTCCTGGGATTTGGTGGGTCACAAATAAGGTGCCCCAAAACAAAAAGGTGTGGGGTGAAGTTCAACCAGAACCTCAGGAGGAGCTTCTGGAAGTGGATTTGGAGAGGCTGCAGACTGGCACACTTGAGTGTCATGTGCAACAGGTTCTCCCTCTGCTTGCAGAAGGGGCAGGATACCGGGGTGTCTTTGAAGCTCGCCACATACATGCCTGTGGTGATAGCTCTATGGAGAAGGCACCAGCTGAGGTCAGCATTGGCTCATGGGAAGAGGGTGGAATACAGACTCAGCCACTGAGGTGCCCAGTTACACCCTCGCCGAGCAGGTCCCACCACTTGGTCCCCAGAAGCTCCTGTCTATTTGTATCTTTCATTGGACATGGGCCTTAAGGCCCACCCAGTTAACTAATAGTCCCCACTGTGTGGAGTTAAAGAGTGAAAGATACAACTAATAATTTTTTTTTGTGGGGAGGCGGGGACAACTAAGGAAAAAAACAGGATAGGAGTGACGTGGGATTCAAAATGTGAAAATAAGGGCTCTGGAGGGGGACAATGATCAGAGCCCTCTGGGCTGCATCCACCAGTCCTCAAAGGCATCCAAGCAGCTGGTGGATGCCATCCACTGGTGCTGTGCCCATAAATGTGCATGGATGAGTGAAAGGAAAGCAGCCCCACAGTTCCTGGGCACCCTCCCAGCCAGAGCCTCCTTCTTGGTCATGTACAGGGCCCACTTGGCCAGGCCCAGGAGGAGGTTGACCAGGAGGTCCCGGGACTTGGTGGGGCCATGGATCAGGTGTCCAAACATAAGAAGGTGGGGGGTGAAGTTCAACCAGAACCTCAGGAGGAGGTTCTGGAGGTGGAGGTGGAGTGGCTGCAGCTTGGCACACTCAAGTGCATAATTATATGCAAAATAAAAGTTGCACTATGAATTGTACCTTTACCAAAGAGGGTTGAATCAGTGATATATACTTTTAATACTACAGCTTAGATCAAACAGGTTCTATAACTGAGGCTTATTTCACAGAATCATGGGGTGTGTCTACATGTGTATTAATGAACTTTAGTTAATGCGCATTAAATCTAGTACCACAGAGCATTTGTACACATGCTTGTGCTTCAGCACCGGGTTCTTTTAAAAGTGCCTGGCACTGTGGCACATGCAGTTGCATAAGTGGCAAAATGTGCGTCAGTGCTGATAAAATGGTGGTGGTGTGTTTTTTAACTAAAATATCTCAAAGGTCTTTTAGTTAAATAATGCACTGCCGCCATTTTCTGCACGTTGATGTGTATTTTGCCACTTACACAATGCAGCGCAGTGCATTTCAGCTCACTTCCGGATCAGACTCGATTAATCTGAGTCTGCTTAACCACATGTTGCTGGGACTTGGGTGGAAGTGCTATTGAGTTGGGTGGGGTTGATTAATCTGATTACCAAGTCCGCCAGATCTTCAGTGCGGTGCATGATGAAAAGGTATGTGTATAAATGCCAATATCTACCGATGTGCTTTAATGTGAATTAGCCTATTTTAATGCATAGTAAAGCATCACCAAAAAACTTGTGCTCTTTAGTTAATGCTCATTAATACAGGCTAATGCACATTTTCCTAGTACCCCACAATGGAGGGCATTTTTATACATGCTCTGGGACATGGCACCAGGTGCTTTAATTAGTGACCTGCTCTAATTAAAAGCACCCGTGAATCACATTTATCAGCGTCCCTGTGCATCCCCACACTGAAAAAAATGGTGGTGGGGTGCTTTGAACTAAAGCTCATTGAACTTGTTTTATTTCAAAGTACCCTGACACTACATTTTCAGCACAGGGATGCACAAGGACACGTGACATGGAAGACTGCTGGAGCACATCAATTTAATGCTCCAGCAGACTCAAGTAATTGAGTTTGCTCTGATGCTCTGGATTTCATCCTCAATTTCCTATATTTAATGCGCATTAACTAAAGCATGTTAGTGCATGTGCAGATACACCCTCCATTGTGAGGTACTAGGAAAATGTGCATTAGTGTGGCTTATTGCACATTAACTAAAGCAAACACTTTTTAAGTGATGCTTAATACACATTCATCTATTTTAATGCACATTAAGTAAAAAGCACAGGACAATTTTACACATGCTCTGAGGGTGGGGAGCTGGCACTTTAATTAGAGTGGCTCTGACTGCTGCTCTAATTAAAGCACCACCACATCTCCTGTATTAGCATCTCCGCACATAAAAATGGTGGCAGGGGCACTTTGAACTAAAGCTCGTTCAACGAGCTTTAGTTCAAAGCTTTAGTCCAAGTGGCCATCACTGCCAATTTTAAGTGAGGGGATGCGGATACATGAGACACAGGATGCTGCTCGAACACAGCAATTACCACACTCCAGAAGATTCTGTTAATCGAGCCTGCTCTGATGTGCTGGAATTTCAGTGCATTAAAGCAGCCTCTATACTTATGTATAGGCACCCACAGCTTTTACACTATGTTTTAATGCATATTAAACTAGGCAATGTGCATTAAAGCACACATGTAGATGCACCATTCTGGTTGGGTCTGTGTCCTCAATGCTGAGAAAAACTGTCCTTAGGCTTTACTTAGTTTTACACCTTGCTTGTTTTTAATAACATGGGCGCATCTACCCATGTACTTTAATGCACATTAGCCTATTTTAATGCACATTAAATTGTCACAGAAAACTGTGAACTTTCGCTAATGTGGATTAAAATAGGTTAATGCACCTTTTTCTAGTATCTCATACTAATAGGTGTGTTTGCATGTGTGCTTTAATGCACATTAGCCTATTTTAATGTACATTAAAGACACAAAAAATGTTCTTTAGCTAATGTGCATTGAAAACAGGTTAATGCACATTTTTCTAGTACCTCACAATGGAGGTAGTAGATTTAATGTGCATTAGCTAAAGCACATTAATTGCATGTGTAGATGCACCCATGAATTTCACTAAATGCTTATTTCATTGAATCATGTCTTTAAATTCCAACTCATAGTGGGATACTCCATTATCGAGTCAGGGTTACAGTCTGTAAAAATATCTAAAAGTAGACTGAAGGGAAAAGTTTTTTTGTGGGTGGAAAAGCATTAATTTATTCAGACTGTAGCAGGACACTAAGGTGCCTGCTACTGGGAGAGCCAGGAAGACTCTTCAGGTGCCGGTTGCCAAGGCAACCAAAGGGAGCTAATGGCTTACACCTGCCTAGCCAGCTGAAGGAAGGGGCAGGGCCTGGCCTCTATATATAAAGCACAGGCAGGAGGCCAGAGGCAGTTCCCTATCAGCAGCCAAGGCAGGAAGAGCTCCCTTTGCAAGGATGTGAGAACTGCAGGTACTGCTCAAAGCAGGGTTAAGGAGGGCAGCTCTGGGATGTTTTAATAATGTAATTACAGCAGGGCAGTGTTAAGTTCAGTTATGGCCTAGGAGCTTGTGTTTACTTACACCGGTGGTTTGGGTGAGGCTATAAGGGAATGGAGGAGGCCTCATAGGGGACTCACGGTAGAGTGAGGACCCCAGCCCCAGCGAGGGCACAGAGTTCGGTGTGTACAGACCCCAGCTCTAGAGAAGAGCCCTGGGAGAAGGGCCGCATTGCAGAGAGAAGAGCCCCGAGAGACGGGGTGGCGTACGGAGAAGGCCCGAGAGACGGGGCGGCGTACGGAGAAGGCCTGAGAGAGAGAGAGAGCGAGAGAAAGAGACCGAGAGACGGGGCGGCGTATGGAGAAGGCCTGAGAGAGAGAGAGCAAGAGAGAGAAACTGAGAGATGGGGCTGAGGAGAGCACAAGCGCTAAAGAGGGCATGAAGCTAGAGAGAGGGACAGAACAAAGTCCCTTTTACATCTGCGAGGTTTGGGGCGTGGTATTGGGGTGGTAGGAGCCACGCATAGCCCTTAAGGCTTGGGCGCATGGGACAACCATAGACAGGAGGACCGTGACCAAGAGGACTGAAGGTAGCCTCCCTATAAAAATTCATAACATCCAAGACGTGGCGGGCGAGAATTGGAGGGTACAAGAAGACAACTTGGCACGGTAAAGGAGGCAGCAGGGTAGAGCACGGCGACCCTGACATCACTCCCTGTCACACAGACCATGAAGTAAATGGGCTGTGTCTGTACATATCACTCAAAAGAAGGCAGCTATTTTACTAGCAGTCAGATAAACTCAGGAAATTAAATAAAATATTGGTATATTGGAGACCACAAAGGATTATTGTCAATATATGACATATAGTAATAGTGGTGGAAACTGGGAAAATAACCACTCTACCAGTCAAAGAATGAAAACTTTTGTATTTTACAGCACAGAAAAACTTTGTCCCATGGCTTCTCTCTTGTGCAGACTGAAACATATCAAAACCGTAGTTTTTCCTTTTTTTTTTTTTTTTTTTTTTTCCCACACCATTGAATGTGTTTAAAGGCTGGGGAGCCTTAAAGCCTTGGCGTTAGAATACATTGTCTACCTTTGGGAAACAACAGTTATAGCTTTGCAAACAATTCACAGAGTTTCATATAATCCATTAAATTAATTAAAGCTAACTTCAGTTGAAGTTGGACAGGGGAATTTCAGAATTTTTATCCCCGGTTCTTTCTAAACTGGTGCTTCAAAGTGAGCCATCTTCCTTATTTTACATGAGTTGGACCAGGTGGTGTTGAGCAAATTCACGTGCATTTGCGCTTTCACTGTAATGCATCAACAGGCTACAATAGAATGTGGATTCTTTGCCTCTTGGGATGTGAATTCTCAATGGTACTTGTATTTTAAAGAGCTATTACCATTTATTAGGTGGAAAAATGAATTGAAGTGGCATAAAAATCCATTGTTTTAATCAAATATGTCTGCCACTAATGTATGCCTTGTGTCTGAAACTTTTGTCCATGAGCAGCATTGGACCTGACCAGCTCTGAAAGGTAAGCATGTTACATTGTGTTGGCTTCCTGGTGCCATATCTATTTAAATGCTGTGTAGACCTACACTCCTTTCCGGAGGCAGAGTGGTCTGATGGTTAGTACTAGGAATCAGGTACTCAAACTCATGCCATACTCACTGGAGAGTACTTTGATTTAAAAACTTCATGAGCAGAAACTTACAAGGGCAAAGGGAAACTAACTAGTCCCTCACTAAGAGACAAGCTCTGGTCACAGAAAGGGGAAGCCGCATATAATATCCCCCTAGTCTGAAGTTAGAGGGCCATCCCCAGCAGTGATTTTATTCACTTTAATTTCCCCTGTGGTAAGAAGGATCGACGAGAGCTGGAGCTTTGTATTCAATTATTTAATAAATTCCCCATGATTTTGAAATTGGAGCAAAGACTATGAAACTCTCCCATCCTCTCCACATTATAGAGAAATATTCCTATCGTACATTATCTGACATTTCAGTTAACCGCAAAGGCACCCTTTGAATACCTTCCTTTTGCAGGTTGCACATTTTGCTTTGTTTTGGCTAGTAAATCAATTACTTGTAATAGATTATATCATTAGTATCTTGTAGCTTGTTTCCAGTTGTTATTTGGACTTTCTTTTTTAAATGGAGGTTGGGATTTACTGTTTAAAAGTCATTTCCCACTTTGCTTTCTACCTTTTTGGACTTTCTAGTTGTGATGTCTCTTTGTACTTTTATCTATAGTATTATCAAATTCCTCCTTCTAATGCCTGCATCCAGAAAGACAAAGCATCAGAGTGCCAAAAGGAAGTAAAAATCATATTCACTTCTCTGTTGGTCTCTTCATGCATATTTCTTTCCCCTCCCTGTGCTGCTACAGATGATTGCAGATGAACCTCTTAATTGAAAACATGTTACATGTAAACCCTTTGTAGGTGAGGGAGTGATAAAAGGAGTGAATACACAGGATGGTTCAAGAAACACTTTGCCTGAGCAATCAAGCAATGCATCTGGAGTGATTTAAACACCTCTGGTGCCTTGAAAGAGCTTTCGTTTTCAGAGGCCGGATCTTCACCTGGTGTAAATCAAAGTCCCATAGCTTTCACGTCCATGGAGCCACACACAGATATAGCAGCTGAGAATCTGTGTGCATTGGTTTCTTTTCACCTCCTTTGGCTTTTTATTAAATTAGGTTTAACATCCCAAGTAAGATTCCCTTACTTGTCTGCCTCTAGAAAATAATTACATCACTCTTGAATAGTTGTGCAGAGCTGAGGATGAAGTGAAAAGCCCTATATTCTTTCCCACACCTTTTGAAAAATTATAATTTTACAGTTGTTAGAATCCATCTTCTTTCAAAGATATAATGACATGTTTTCCTCTTATCTGTCCTTAAGACATTAAATCTTTTATATGAATTGGTTGACAGGTTTGAAGGATAACCTTTTCAACACCATAAAATAAATGGAGGTGGTGAAGGATTTAGATTCTAAATGCTTTACCAGTGCAGTAATAATTTGATGAGCACCGCTATCATTTTTCTAAAATGGCACTAGATTAAATCTTACTCTTCCAGCAAATTCCTTTGAAAAGACTCACCTTTAAAAGTTGATGCCACAAAACAGCTTTGAAATGTAATTGTTATTTGAAATGCCCCATCTCCAGAGTCCATTATTAACACTGCATTATGAGTATTTGTACGTTGCGTTCTAAGACTTATCTTTATTTTTTTAAATATATATATTTACAAAGGCATGATATTGTTTCTTTTACCAAAGTAAAACCTAGTGCTCTGGCAACTTTAGAACATTTTCTTTCTCCAGGCATTTGTGTCAGCAGTGCGCGGCCATGATGCGAAAGGAAATTGCTTCCAACCCTTCCAAAATTGCTTGCTTGGCTTGAATTAATCTTAATCGAATTTCTGTCTGAGATGTTTAAAAACCTTACAGAATCTCATCGTTTGAGCACAGCTTTGCTAATTTGATTCCATATAAAACATTCCAAAAGTAACGACAGATTTTGAGGCCCTGCAGGGCTCCTGTTGCTGATAATGTTTCTATGCGGGTGGCACGCAGCACATTGTTCATTAATGTGACATACCTTTATAATGAATGGCCTCATATAATAGCTGGGGATGCAAGTTCATTGTTTTTTTTCTGTTTAACAGCATAGCTTTGCCGTCTGAGGGTCAAATACACAATCTTGAGAGAGAAAGCAAGATACAGTATCTTTATCTTTCAGGTGCTTAAATTAGGAAGCAAAATCACTGCTGTTATAAATGTGATCATTTTTAATCAAGATGATGCCAAATATAGAGATAAAACCAAGAAGGGCAAAAAGATCAAGATGCTATCACTGAGTGACTTAAAGATGACTTTCAGGTTGTAACACTTCAAATCAATTTCAGATATCTGATAAATTGAGTTGAGTTACTTTCTAAATGAGGAGCAAGATCACAATTTTCATTTTCCTATATTGTGTGTACCTAGTTCTGCAAGGTATTTCTAAATTGTAAAATCCTATTTAACTGTATACAGTTTAGTTTTAGATTTATGTCCATTTACATAGCCTCCCTTTCCACAAGATTTTCTTTTTTCTGATATCTGGTCTGTATGAATAATTGTTTCTGTTGAAACAGATTCAGTCAGGAAGAACTCTAGGTAGTAGATTTTTCCTTTCAGTAAGGTCAAGAGTGCTAAGAAATCATTTTTCATTTTCCTTTCTCATTGTAATTTGTGAAAATCTCACTGAAGCGGTGTTGCATTAAATAAAAAAGTTGCCCGATTGGGCTACCTACCAAATGATAAAGTCTATATTACAACAGTATCAAACTCTGAAAAATGCTGAGGTACTTAGAAGCAGTCTTGGTGTTGAAAAAACTAGTTTGGTTACCAATTCGACGAGTAACAGAGGTATCTTAACAGGCATTTTGTGAACCAAATTCTTCCCCCTCTAATATTTAATCTGAAATGAAGCTGGAAGGTGGAAACAAAAAAGTGTATTTTCCTTGGAATTTTCTCACATTTTGTCACCTGTCACATCCAATCCCAACCTAACATATGCATTGCAAGTAATATTACACAGCCAGAGAATTCATAAGTATAGTGGTAGTTTCATGTGCATGTTGTATTGCTGATTTCTACACCACCATCAAGGTATTACAACCTGCCATTTTCTACTTACCTATGTGCAACATATGAACTTTACAACTTCACAAGTTGAACCAAGCCTTTTCATGGCTTACTTTTGAAAGCAAGTAGTTTGGTATTTTTTTCATCTCAAAGTTAGACTGTAATGTACAATAGGATTTTTTCCATTATCTTTATCCAGTTTTGGCAATCATGTTTCAAAGAGTTCCCATCACTAGAAGTATAGGTCAGATAGTTACATGGAAATCTAAAGTAAATCAAATTTCCTTCCAACAGTTATAGAGGAAATTTAAAACAGGAGGAATTGGACCTAAATTAACCAATTACTTATTTCTCATGTGCATGTGTCTTTGTCTCTGTATGCATGCCCATATACCACAGTTTTCTTCTGTAATTCAAATATGTGTATTTTAAAGCAGGGAAAAAGCAGATTCTTGGTTTGACTGGCAATTTTCCATTATAATCAATGAAGGTCTTACAGAGCTTGACAGTAATAGAGGGGTGATGGTTTCACAAGGATAAACTGTTCTTGAACAGTTCTCCAACGTATCTGCATAAACAGGGCTTCTTTAATATCAGGTAGCCTGCTTCCTATCTATTACATTCTATTCTAGTGGCAATGAGATTCTCTTTGTAAAGCAATATCCATGCTCTCCTTATTATGTGCTCTGCAGGGATTTCCTTAATTTTGACGAGCCTATTATTTTGGTGTTATCTTCATTTGTTAGACATGTTACTCAGCTAGCAACTGCTCTGAGTGGGTGAGAATGCTGCTTATATTTTATGACTTTATTACTTTATATATAATCTGTTGTGTGCAATTTCTTTTAAACTTCCTCCCTGTTGCCTTTGCAAAGAGAAATTTAGCAACACACTGTTTGATAGCTGCAGCTCTGTATTGCTGGATTTTCAGTGAGGCTGCCGTTCCATATCCTAAAATCATAAAATGGAGGAGGAAATTCTCAAGAAGAACAATGTTCCTTGCTTTGAGAGGAGAAAGGAATCGTAGCCCTATATCCTCAGACCTCCCAGAGGTACTCTATGAGATCATGGAGCAAGTTGTCAAGAGGATGACTGGCTTCTACCCCATCCATCCCATAGGACCAGCAAGTAATATACTAAAAAATTAACAAAACCTCAGGTGTTATTCACTTTTGCAAAGAACTTGTGTTGTGGAAATTCATGTTCAGAGCTAGAGAAGCCATTCTTGCAGTAAACTGTAGTAGAGTTACAGGTTTCTGGTGGATCTCCCAAGTTTTGTTGGTTCCAGGACCTGAAGTCCTTGGATGTTCTGGTGGAACCGCTTGCTTTCTGTCTTGCTTTTGGTTTTTACCACATTGGGGAATGATCTGGCTCTGTCCAGGTTTCAGTGTAATGACAGTTGTAAGAAAAGTCTCTAGCTATAACCCCTTGGAAATATTGCGCTATGTATATTGAGTTAGAATTATCATTTAAATGTATGGCCTTTTCATAGTAAATGAAAAGGCAAATGAGGAGAAAAACATAAAACGATCAAAAATCCTACACTGGAAATAGCTTTTCATAGAGGGAATTTATTTGCTGAAGGGTTGTAGCAAAGGGGAAAGCTTGTACATATCACCATATTCAACAGAGTTGCGTATCTCTGTAAGTCCTCACTCACTCAATTCTCTGGATTGAGTGGGGGCAATTGACTGCAAAGCTTGTCTATGGGTACATTTAAAATCACTGCTAAATCATTTTGGTAAAGTTGGGATTCTGACATTTGTTACACAAATCACCCAAATATGTAATCCCCTTCTGTGCTTGGCAGCAGTGACAAAATAATTTCACACATTGGCTAACATACAAACTATCTCTTCAAGACAGAAAACAAATGTACAAAAGTAATGCCTTTATAAAACCAGGAAGCTGCAGTCTTCCTTTCTCACATTTGGTCCCTCAGTCCTTCCATCAAATTGCAGTAGCAAAAGTGCACTGCTGTTTTAAGTTACTGTGGGCATGTCTACACGAGATGTCTTAATGTGTAGTGGACTGTTCTACTGTGCATTAGTGCATCAGACAAAAACCATGCTAATGGCTAATATGCAGTAGAATTAGTTTATTGTGCATCACAAATAAAATGTTTGCCTTTGCTACTGTGCCTTTATCTAGTCATAAGCAAGCACTAATGGCTTAGAACTGTAAAACAAGCTGTTAATTCTACTGAGCTCAATAAGACTACATGTATGAGTAGGTATTTGGAACATCAGGGTATTTGCTTCCAGGGGCAGCTTTAGGCTCTCCCTAGGTGCTAGCCCAGGGGCTGGCAGGGAGCACAGGGCCAGGAGACAGCTGTCTTCTGGCTGGGGCAGGGAGATTGCTCTCTGCCCCTGGGAGCTGCCTGCTGACCATGTCCCCTGCCCCTGCAGCAGGGAGCTCCCAGCCCTGGTTCCCTGGTTTGGGGGAGGGGGCTTGGAAAGAGCTGCAGGGGAGAGGGGCAGGTCCCAGCCACCTGTCCTGGTGTGCCAGAGGGGCAGCTAGCAGCGAGCCTCCGGCTGGGTCGGGAATGCCTGTCCAGCTGGGGGCTCACTGCTAGGGAGGGACTCTGTGTGTGTGTGTGTGTGTGTGTGTGTGTGTGTGTGTGTGGGTGTGTGTTCATAGGGCAAGTCCCACACGCACACCCCTTCATACACATGCACCCACAACCCCCTTGTACTGCCATACGCACAGACCTCCACAACTACACCCCCCTCACACACCACAGCCACCTTCCTTGCCATGCAGCCCCCTGCAAACTCCATGCCCACCCGCACCTCACTCACATCCACACTCATACCCACATGCTCCCTCACCCCACCTCCCCACACCCTACATACCCATACACCCACAGCCCCCACACAGACCTATCCCATGCCCCCCACCTCTCCCCACAATATACAAGGGTCAGACTTCATTTTAAGCTATTGTGCAATCATTTCTATGTACACTGCACAAACACACACAAATCAGGACAAAAATATTTTTTGAAATCAAATTAATGAATGTTGTAGATGTTCAATTTTTAAAATATAATTTGGTATTTTTCTGGTTCTAAGATGGCAAAACCCCTTGCTGAAAGGAGTACTTCCAGGGACAAGGGGAGTGACTTCTGGTGGCAAAGGTCAGGGGGCGGGACTTCCAGTCACAAGATGGTGACCGGGGAGTGGGGCACCTGTCAAGGGGCAGGGCTACCCATGCGGCCCTCGACAGCTTGACAAAACTTGGTAAGCGGCCCTCTACCTGAAATAATTGCCTGCCCCTGCAATGGCACCTCTGAGGGTACAGACAGACATAGCAATTGTGTCAATATCAAAGGATACTGATACACTTGCATCCTAACAGCTTGTAACTGTGGGTATTACAAATGTAGGAAAGTCACTCTTAACTTCAGCCCTGCTTCAATTAGGGCCAAAGTTAGGCTGATCAGTAATCTTTCATTGCTATGGGGTCATCATGTTTATGTAACAAATAGTGTTCTTCTGAGCAGTAGTTCCTCCTCTTTTAAAGCAGCTAAAGTCCATGTTTGTCCATACATTGAGAAGGCTACTGTCTTCAAATGGCAACATGTTCTGAAAATATGATACATTCAACTTCAGTTCTACAACAGATTTACAGGGATGCTGTATTCTACTTTGATAACTCTTTATACGCAGTACTGTGTGAACCCTGCGGCATTTGCATGCTTGTCTTTGAAAATTGCCTTTATTTATTTTTTGCTATGATGCAGTAGCTGATTGGACCATGACAAACATGCTTACTCCCTGCTGCTGTGAATGAGTGCTTTGAAGCTCCTTATGTTCTTTTACAGCTGACAGAGCCGATTTTAAATATCTACCCAGATTTTCAATAACATCTTGCACTAACTCTAAATATTCCCAAAGTTGTCACACCCCTTCCTTGCCTTGAATCTACACCCCCATAATTTCTTCACAAGCCCTGTGAAATACTGCCCATTTAAGCTCTTATATGCTTACTTGCCCCATGCTATACAACACAACAATTCTTCACCTTTTTATTTCAATTACTGTTTGCATATGCAGAATGAATAATATTTGAAATACTCTAGGAATGGTCCCAATATTCCCAATGTGCTTGTGTAGTAGGTTTCCATTCCTTATGAGGAATGGTACTAGAATTTGATCTTCTGAATTTAGGCTGTTAGCTTTGAGGCCAGGCCATGGCGCATTTTATGAGCTGCTTCAAGGGGATAAGGAGGTATAATGTTACCATAATCCATGCAAGAAAGGGAACCAGGTGAGCAGTGGAGTGGGAAAGGTCCAGAAATGAGTCTTGCATAGGAAGGTGTCACTGAAACTGAAAGATGTATTGACTTAACACAACCTACTCCATAGGAAGGTTCCAGGAGTCATCTTCCACTTAGGTTGGTCAAAGGCCAGTGAAACATCATACCTCCTCTACTGGTCAAGATGTAGTGTTCTTATTGAAAGCATAATACAAGAGAGAACCTCTTCTCATGTAGCAGCATCCCAACATATTCTACTGACATCTTGTATTAAAACACAGTTCAGTTTGCTGTGTTTGCATAAACATTAATGAACAGAAAAATAAGTGTCCACATTTAGGCAGATCCTATCAGATCAGTTGCCTGTTTTGTATGTTGGTCAGGAACAATAAGTAACATATGGGCAATGGGATCAAATCAGTCGCTGGTATAACTGCATTAGAGTCAGTTGTGTTGCACCATAGATGAATTTGACTTGCTGCATCCATCCAACTGTGCAAAGGGTCAATAGGGAAAACTATGAAATCTCAGCCCGGGCCCATATTTGGTTGATCTGTTATGCCAGTTATGTAGAATGTGCTATACATTTTTATTTCTTTTCTGGTGTGTGTGTGTGTGTGTGTGTGTGTGTGTGTGTGTGTGTGCGCGCGCGCAGTAAATTGATATAAAATGAGTCATGACCTACCTGGGGATAAAACCTAGGCTTCTGGCTACTGTCTAAAGTGTTCTGACAGCTGAGCTGAGTCCCACTAGACTTTAATGCCAAGTGAGCCATTGTGTGGAAATTTCCTTTTATAATTTTACAGCAGGGACTTATCACTAAACCTGGGCAGCTGTAGGGCCACTTTTACTGTCGGGTATGTGAGCTGATGAGCCCCAAGACTGCAGGGCTTTGATAATGTCATATTCTATCATGAGTGTGGGGTAGCCAATGCACTCTGCTTTCTGACTGTAGGAGAAAGGGGAAGTGATTTATCTGCAAAGAAAGGGAATAGCACTAGACATTTATTAACACTGCTCTTAAAATAGGACTAGGAGAGCTAGAATGTTTTAAGTATTTTAGACCAATATTTTAGCAGACTGTAAACATGCTTTTTTCCACTTATGTTTCAGTCTTAGTTGCTTAGAAATTCTGAGCAGTGTCCTATAGACGGTGTGTCTGAGTTGCTCGCTAGCTGCTTTTGGGATTCTGGGATATTTTTTAGGATTTTTATAGTTACTTAACAATTATTGTTGCGCCTAAAAGTCAACAGGACTTAAAGTTCAATGTGCTAAATGTTGTACAAATACAGTTCACTCTGTTCTCTGTTCTTTTTTTTTTTTTTTTTTTTCTTTTGATCTTTTTTCTTATTTTCAGCAGCTCTGTTTGGGATTAATTGGGAATAACTTATGTTTGATCAGAAGCCTCACTTGTATGGTTTCTTAATTTCAGAATAGTATATTTGAACTTTTGATTCTTTCCATTTATTTGAATCCCCACAATAGTTTTACTATGGTTAGTGCCTCTGAGTGCATTACATTGTTTATGTGCAAAACACCCTTCATTCATATAAGAAAAAAGTCCACAGTTAAAAACAACAAAAAAGAAATAAAGCAAAGTTTATCAATAGTAGTCTTAAAATAGCCTTTCTTATATTTCGTGGTGCACATTTAAAGATGTGAACAGTTATATATACTAAAAGCATGTTTAGTAAATAAATCTGGAGCTTTAACTAATATATATTCAACTTACCCAGGTTAACTTTGCAATGGGAAACTTGTATTATTCTTTCACACTCCCATCATTCAAAAGTGGCTAAAGGGATTTCGTTCAGAAAACACAGAAGGAAAACACTGTCCCAAAAGGTAAAAGATTCAGAAGGTCCTAAGCCTGTTAAAACAGGGGTTGTGATGAAAAGAACTTTGTTGTCATATATGTAGCTATAAGCAGATACTATAATAAATTAATATGGAAAATTCCTTTGAAATATTTTTATATAGTTAAGATAATATTACAAAACTAAAGATTTGGCAGCTGAAGCCCAAATACTCAAAAGTTTCAAGTACCTAAATTAATAGGATTTAGTCTTATAAATAGAAGTTAGGTACCTAAATAACTTTGAGGATCTGGGCATATATCATGATGATCATCATATCATCCTTAATTTTTATTGTATATCATTTTATAGATGCAATCCCTTATCTTGTATATTTAATTTACTAAATCATCTAGAATCCAGAAATATTAGCTTTCCATATATTTAAATGAATGAATAAACATTATTGCCTGAACTGTAGTACATTCATCAGTGCATTAGGAGATATTGGTATTTTATACAAATAACATGTTTATTTACTTATGGAAACCAGTAGAGCTTTTTGACATTGACTTAACTGGGAGCAGGGTTGGGTCACTAGGTCACAGCTACACTATCAGAGGATCATATTAGGGAGCACTGTTGTGTAGCATGGAAACTCCAGTCTGCATGCACTATACCTTAAAAGGACATAATATAGCTACCCCAAGTGAAGTACTGGGTGGCCCCCGGTAAGCTCACTACCTTTGTCACTTTACCATACATTAAACCAGGGCACTGATGTTGGAGATTCTTACCATACATGTGACAGAGCATTGAGACACTGCTTTTATTTTTATGTTTTATTTTTCTATTGTGAAAACTAAGACCCTGATAATGTCACCTCATATCCCATTAACATAAATTAAAAGCTTTTTGTTTGTTTGTTTGCTTTTACTTGAACAAGGAGTACAAACTAGAGGACTGT
This sequence comes from Alligator sinensis, assembly GCF_000455745.1. Classification (NCBI taxonomy): domain Eukaryota; kingdom Metazoa; phylum Chordata; order Crocodylia; family Alligatoridae; genus Alligator; species Alligator sinensis. The sequence goes on along the minus strand of NW_005842518.1, from coordinate 336,388 downwards.
ACTTATGAAGTTTAAAAGATAAGAAGAGGTATTTTCTGCTTGTGAAAAATATATCCATCACTGTTGTTCACAGAATATGAAGTATGTAAATGTAGCAGGCTCACCTTTCAGAGCTTGGATTGACTCCCAGGCTTGAGATTCTGTTTTTTGATTGGTGGAGCCGATCCACCAATCAGAAGGCAGCAGGAGAAATAAAGTCATGCCCCTTTCCTGAGGGGATAGGGAGAAGAGCTCCCCCAGACCTGATGGAAGACTGTAAACTGTCAGGTCTGGAAGACTTCAGGGGCGGAGCCCTGGAGCGTATAAAAGGAGCTGTGTGCCTACAAGGGCAGATGCAGCGAGGGACTCAGGAAGAGTGGAGCCATGAAAAGCTGGGGAGCTCTCCGTCAGCAGGCAATAGGCCCAAGGCTCCTGAAGCTACCACTGGAAGAGCATCCTTGGGAGCAGTGCAAGACTGCTTGGGCTGTTGACAGCGCACAGGGATGGTGCATGGAGACTCGGCCCCAGGAGCAGCGTGAGGCTGCTCAGGCCCATCACGGTGCACAGTTTGGTGCATGGAGCCCAGGCTTTGGGAGCTGCAAGTGGCAGCTTGAGCCTGCAGCCCCGGTAGGGCCTTGGGGGCTGCAGTGAGGCAGCTCAGGCCTCATCTCCCAGCAAGGGGCCAGGTCCCATGGGGCACAGGGTGGTGCATGGGCCGGAGCCTTGGGAGCCAGGGAGCAGCGGAAGCTGCTTGGGTTAGCCACCTGGTGTGAGGACAGCTGGCTGGAGCCTGAAGGGCCTAGCCTGTGCTAAGAGAGCCCTCAGTGCCGAGCCAGGGCATGGGGAAATGGTAGTGCTGCAGCATGAGGCCCAGCACCCAGGAGCCAGCAGTAGTATGCAGCAGCTGAGACCTCAGTACCCAGAGCGGGGCACAGGGTGGAGAGGAGCCCAGCAGTGCAGGAGAGGCACTCCAGCAGAGGAGACCCCATTGAGCTATGCCCTGACCACCACCACCACCACCACCACCTGAGGGAGTGTGAGTCATTGAGCCCTTGGTCCCACAGGGGAAAGATATTTGGGGCGGGCAAACCCAGAGAAGGGGCTGGGTAAGCAGCCCCTCCCCCCACCTAGTCAAGGCCCTAAGGGGAGGAGCCCCTGGTGCTTCCTGGACACCCCTCACAAGGGTTCCCTTTGAAAGGAGGATTATCTCTTGCCATGGGTTAGGGACTATATTAAGGAAATAGATGTTCTTAATCCAGTGGCAGTGCTTTTAATGATACAATATATAGGTTACTACCTTCTACTCAGGTACCCATGTTTTCTCATTTAGACCTATTAGAATGATATGCTGTATAAGCGCAGAATTATGTCCACAATATTTGTGGACTAACAGAAATGTTTGGAAATTGTTATTTCCTAAGAACTAATTGAAACTTTGTGCTTTTCTTTCAAAATCCCCAAAATTATTTTTTTCATGAAACCCCTAACATTGTCAATGATGACTGAATGTTTTTGCATAAAAAAATTCCATGTGCTCCTTGAAGAGATGTATTTCACATAATGGAGTCTGGAGGTGTAAGTGAAACGTTTTTATATCAGGACATTCTAGATTCTTCCCTCGATATTGCTACATAGTTTCTCTGTGACAAAAAGCAAGGCGGTTTACCTTTTTTATCCTTGCTCACCTATCTGATTTTACTGTCACTGTATTAATTCAAGTAATTTGGAAGAATATTGTGAGGACTTCAGAAAAATGGACTTTGATTCACTTGGGGAACTGATGGGCAGAATCTCCTGGGAGAGGCCAATCTGAGGAGGAAAGGAGTGCAGGAGAGCTGGTTGTTTCTTAAAGAAACCTTACTGAGGGTACAGGAATGAACCATCATGATGCACAGGAAGACTAGCAAATATGGCAAACCAGCTTGGTTTAGCAGGAAACTTCAGTGAGCTAAAACATAAAAAGGTACTTACAAGAAGTGGAAACTTGGACAAACAACTAGGGAGGCATATAAGGGTATTGCTCAGGTATGCAGGGATGAAGTCAAGAAAACCAAAGCACAACCAGAATTCAGCTAGCAAGGAACATGAAGAGGAATTAAGAATGGCTTCTACAAGTATGTGAGTAACAAGTGGAAGATCAGGGAAAGTGTGGGTCCCTTACTAGATGGGGGAGGCAACCTAGTGACAGATGTGGAAAAGGTTGAAGTACTCAATGTCTTTTTCACTTAATTCTTCACAGGTAAGGTCAGCTTCCATAGCACTGCACCTGGCAGCACAGTTTGGGGAGGAGGTGAGCAGCCAACAGTAGAGAAAGAACAGGTTAGGGACTGTTTAGAAAAGCTGGGTGTGTAGAAGTCCATGGGGTTGAAAAGGATGCACCTGGGGTTGCTGAGGTAGTTGGCCAAGGTGATTGCAGGCTGTTATCTTTGAAAAGACATGATGATTGAGAGAGGTCCTGGGCAACTGGAAAAGGGCAAATATAGTGCCCTTCTTAAGAAAGAGAAAAAGGAGGATCTGGGGAACTACAGTCCAGTCAACCTCATCTCAGTTCCTGGAAAAAAACATGGAGTAAGTCCTCAAGGAATACATTTCTAAGCACTTAAGAGGAGAAGAAGGTGATTAGGAAAGTGTCAGCTTGGATTCACCAAGGGCAAGTCCTGCCTGACTGACCTGGTTGCCTTCTATGATGAGATGGCTGGCTCTGTGGATGCAGGAAGAGCAGCACACCTGATATACCCTGACATCAACAGGGCTTTTGAGATGGTCTCCCACAACATTCTCACAAGTGAGCTAAGGAAATACAGGTTGGATGAATGGTCTGTAAGAGGGGTAGAACACTGGCTGGAGCATCAGGCTCCAAGGGTAGTAAGCAATGACTCAATGTCTAGCTGCCATCCAGTATCTAGTGGAGTGCCCCAGGATTGGTTCTGGGTCTGGTTTTGTTCAACATCTTCATCAATGACTTGGAAGATGGGATGGAGTGTACCCTCGGCAAATTTGTAGATGACATCAAGCCATGGGTGACTGATGCCTCCCAAGTCTGGGGGGGCAGCAGCCAATTGGCAATGGGGGAGGGAGATTGCCCCAGTGGTCGATCGCCAAGCCAGAGCAAAACTGGCGAAAACAGAAGTGCATTTCCGGTGGCACTTCCAGTTTCACAGCTGGCGCTTCTGTGGGGTGCACGGCCAATATCAGTGGGTGCACATGCACCTGTGTGCACCCCCTACGCATTGCCAATGTATCAAGCTGGGGGGAGTAGCAGATATATTGGAGGATAGGGCTAAGGTTCAGAGAGACCCTGACAAATTGGAGGATTGGACTGTTTTGCAACAAGGGCATATTGCTGGCTCATATTCAGCTTCTTGTCCACTGTAACCCCCAGGTCCTTTTCCAAAGAGCTGCTGCTCAGCCAGTCAGGTCCAAGCCTGTAGCAGTGCATGGTATTGCTTTGTCCTAAGTGCAGGACTTTGCACTTGTCCTTATTTTAGCTCATGAGATTTCTTTTGGGCCAATCCTCCAATTTGTCCAGGTCTCTCTGAATCCTAGCCCTACTCTCCACCATATCTACTATTGGGAATGAATTCAATAGCAGCCTTCAACTACCTGAATGTTCCAAAGAGGATGGAGAAAGACTGTTCTCAGTGGTGGCAGATGACAGAACACAGAGCAATAGTCTCAAGTTGCAGCAAGGGAAGTTTAGGTTAGATGTTAGGAAAATCTATCTCACTAGGCGGGTAGTAAAGCACTGAAATAGGTTACTCAGAGAGGTTGTGGAATATCAATCCTGGGTGGTTTTTAAGACCTGGCTAGACAAAGCCCTGGCTGGGATGATATAGTAGCTGTTGGGCCTGTTTTGAACAGGGGGTTAGACTAGATGAGCTCCTGATGGATTCCAACTCTAATTTTCTGTTTCTGTGACTCTAACTGCTTAGTTAATGCCTGTACAGTGTTCTGAGTATGTAGTGTTGTTTATAAATGCAAATTATTCTTGACAGCAGTTGAATCATAGCTGTGAATTCTGAAGTTTTTTTCCTTTTTTAAATGTGTAAGAAAAATGCAGAACTGCAGTTAAAACATTTAACAAAAGAATTATAATATGCAAATAAACTAGACTAATGGGTTATCTCTAATGTCACAAACTCGCATTCAGTAACAAGCTGTCTTGAAATTAAAATGCATGTTTAAAAATATTCAAAAAAGGCCATTTCCATTTTGCAGTCTGTTTATCTTGGGAAAAAAGACAGTAATACATAAATAAAATTATAGCAGTGGGTGACTACTAAAAATCCCAGAATCTTATTTACAGTTTTTTCTTTTTTCCTCCTCACATTTGCTTCCTGAGTGTACAATCATTGATATCATAATGTTGTACTGGCTTCTTAAAAGACATTATATAAATCAGTCATCAGTTCACAATTAGTAATGATACTTCAAAGATCGTAGAATTTAGCCAAAGGCAGGTATTAACATTTTTCATTATAAAATGTCTTTTATTAATATAATAAAGCTGTATGATACTAACCTGGATATTAACTAGTCATCAACATATACCTATCTCCTCCTGTTCTCCAGTTTAATAGTACATATTTGCCTGATTTTTTTTCCTTCCATTCTTCTCAGTATTTCAATATATGTTTTAATCTCTTCATATGTATACCCTGCAAATCCTGAAGCCTGTTACCATTTCCTAAGCACATAGGGAACTTTAAAACTGAATCATAGCTATAATTTACATTAACATAGACTACCCTTCTCTGTCTTGATTCTCCTGCCCTTTCTTTTCAGGGGCTTTTCCAGCTTGGCCTACATAGTGTTCTACACAATGTACAAAGTAAAACCGTACAATGGCTGCCTCTTTTTTCATTTATCTTTTCTCTCTGTCCAAATAATCCATCTACAATGGAGGTACAAACTTCAGTGCTTACATCAGATCTGACACACTGTCATTGTGCTTTACTCTTGGCCCAGAGGTGTATAGGCCTAAATACATTCAGACATCCTATCTGATGTTTGATATGGATATAGATTAAACTACAGTATATAAACTTTTTTAGAATTGCTAGAAGATGTACTGTGTCTACAATTATATTATAGATGATCTATAAATTAACCACTCAAGTTTATTTAATATTTTGGTTTGTCAGTACCATATAGGGGAGGTGGATATTGGGATCATTAAATTATTTTTTTAATGGGGTGGATTTTATTTGCTATATGAGTTCTAACAACTTTGTTCTAACAACTTTCTTGAAGCAAAAAAAGGAATGGGGTTTAGTTAATTTGACAGAAAAACAAGTTAATTAGAACTAGTCAGGCATATGTAAAAATAATGGGAAAATGAGAATTCAGATACAAAAATCAGGATGAATTCAGAAATGTTCATAGCACGAAAAACCTTTTTCTGTGGTTTGTGAATGTTTAATATCAGCAGATCCAAGGGATAATATAACTGAACCAAAATACAGTATTAGCCAGAGGTCAATATGTTCCAATGAATGTAAGTGGGCCTAATAACCACACTAAGTAGAGAAATGTGTATGGTTCCTCTAAGCAGAAAGGAGAAATTTTGGTAACATGATTTATAAGAAATTTCATACTTTATTATTCCCAAATTGTCCATTTAAGTGTTTGAGTAAAAGGGCTGTTGCCTTTGCTGAGCTGAGGCAGCCTCCTCAGTCCTGCCAGTGGCAGCACAGGTCAGACAAGAGGGGGAATAGATCTGCCCTGGCCTCAGCTTCCCTTAGACAGGGTCTGCAGAGCAAGAGGGAGTGGGGGGCAGAAGGAAGCCCCTCAAGGCAGGGGCTTTTCCCCCTTACAATGCAGCTCTCCTGCCCCAGCCCTTCCCCCTCACCACCCCTACACTTGCATCTCAGCCATGGTGCAGAGGGGGGAGGAATGGACCCTAGCTCTGGCCCCGGTCACCCAGGCAGGATCTGCACAGTGGGTGCTTTCTCTCCCACAGCATGGCTCTGCCCTGTTGTGAGTTCCCTAGCCCCACCCCCTCACCAGCCTCCAACCTATCAGCCTTGGGGGCTTCCCTCCCCAACTGGGGGGCCAGTGTGGGGGTCCATTCCCCACCTCCTCCACATACCCCCCCCCCCCAATGGCTGACAGCTTGGGGCTAGCAAGACGGCAGGGATGGGGCAGTCACAGTTCACCAGAGTTGCATTGCAGTGGGGAAGTGGGGAGAGGAGGAAAGCTCCCACCTCACAAGCCTTCCCCCATGTACTGTAAAGATCCCATCTGGGGGGCCAGAGCAGGGGTCCATTTCCCATCTCCACCCCTCCCCTGCAGCGGACAGACAGGGGGCTGGTGAGGGAGTGGGGCTGGGGTGTTTGTAGCCTGACAGAGCTGGGACATGTTCATGAGTACCCTCCACTTTCTGGCCTTGGCTAGTGCAGGCATCTGCCTGCCTTGGTCAACTGATGAGTGAACATATATTCTGTTCATTAATGCTCTGATCTATGTTGTTTAGAGAGAACTGCATAGACTGACTGAATTCCTCCTCAGGCTTTTTGAATGTCTATACTTAGCCTTTGTGGGTGGGAGACCACAGCTGTTGTGATCTCCTAACTGTTGTTATCTCACAGCTGTGGGGTGTTCCACACACCCCCATGGCTGGGAGACCGCATCAGCACACCTCAGTTATGGCAGGTAAGAGGCCTATAGCTGATGGGGCTTTCAATCCCAGCTGTCCGTGGGGCACAGCTAGGAGTATGAGTCCTGCACCTGATGATGCTCTTGGTCCCAGCTGCAGGTGCCAACTGCAAGGACTTTTGTTCCTAGCTACTTGTGGTGCCTGTGGCTGGGAGCTCCCTCAGAAAAGGGGGCTTCTGGACATGGGAGCTTGCTCTGTGCCAATGCAGGGGAAGCCCAGGATCAGGCTCTCCCTATACCAGCAATAAGGTGCAATTGAATGCATGTGTGGTATGGCAGGAGGTGCAATTGTGTGGATCAAGCATTAAATCAGATCATACATTAGATCCAATTGTGTCTTTACATGCAGATGTAGAAGGGGCCTGATTTTCAACAGGAAGAGGGAGGGGCAAGGGAAGGGGGAGTGGTGAGGGAAGCTAAAAGGCCAACCTGCTGACTTTGAGATTCAAAACAGCAACATTGTTTTATTCCTAGGTTTTTGCATTTGTTTAATACCCTCCCAAAAAATCGAGTCTGCTCCAAAGCAGTGGATCTCTGGGGCGTTGCAGGACAAAAAGGTATGTGTCTAAATGCCCTAAGGTTTTAAGGTTTTTCCCCATTTTTTAAAAGGACAAGAATAGGAAATGAATGAAGCAACACATTGGAAATGATATAGAAGAGTTCCTTAAGTAATTTTTGAAAGAAAGAGAACACAGGATAGACTGGTAGCAGTTGTCCAGGTACCTGTTGCATCATATCTATTCAGCAGGCACCATATCCCCAGTCCAGTGCCATGGCTTAGCACGTTCCATACTTATCTTCTTCCTCCTGTGCATTCTCTCGATGCTCTACCCTGAACTGTAATTGCATGTCTGGAGGTGCTTTGCTTTGTTTTGAACTTTCAAAAAATACAGTTAATCACAATTCACCTGGAGCTGATTTTGCTATCTGCCTGGTTGACACAAGGGAACAGTCAATACACTGGCTATTTCAGATCTCTTTTGAGAAGAATCCTCATTATTGCCAACATGGACAACTGGTAGGGGGTACACAGGTGTGGATGTGCTCCCCCTGAAGGGGCCAGTGCCCCCCCCCCCCCCCGGGCGCCCCCCCATCCGGCACCCGCGGC
>NW_005842518.1:322700-328263 GCF_000455745.1 Alligator sinensis | reverse complement strand
CCCCCTGAGGGGCCGGCCACTGTCAGTGGCTTCTGCAGATGCCCCCCCCCCGGATTCAGGAGGCACCAGTCACTCACAATTGCTAATGTTATGTAGGAAGAATAAGTAGGAGTGGGAAGAACGAGTGGGAGTGGGAAGGATGAGTCCTTCTGCCATTTGAAACTCAAGAGTTTTAAAAAAATATCTGCATTGTGTGCTTGCCTGGCCACATTCTGTAAACATTTTGAAATGATTATGAAAGTATTATGACCCCATTATACTTCCATCATCCTGATACTGAATTGGCAGGATTGATGAGAAGACCTGATGGACATGTAGTTTCCATACATAGTTTCAGTACTATTTGGGAAGCTCAACTTCCTAAGCCCTTCAGTGATCTTAGTCACATTGTCATCTTAAATAATCACTCAGTCCTGGAAGGCTTGCAGATGAAATGTGCCAAAAGATCCATAGCTCCTTTGATCAGTGATAGGGCTTCAGTGGCCTGATCACCATTTTTTCTTCCATGGCAAGTGGTGCTCTGTTTCTAGTAATCATATGTTGTAGCTCTGAGACCTGCTCTCAAATTATTTTTTTCTGTTTCTATTGTTATTCATTTTCCAAGGTCTTGAAAATATATGTCCTTTCAGTCTGAAGTCATAGACCAAAAGCATCTCTCTACTTCATAAATTTCATTTAGATGAAGTTGATGGATCTAGTTACTCCACAGGTGAGAGAACACAGGCCTTTTAAAGTGAGTAGCAATATAAATTCAATTAAATGCTGGTTCTTTGGCTGCCTGTGTTGATAAAATGACCTTCATCACCTCTTCTGGGTACAGGTGATGATTGACAATTATTTTTTAGGATCTCTGCAGGAAATTGTCCATGTTAGCAAACAGCAGGCTCCAACTATTCAACCAAGTCTCTGCTTTGTGGTACTCTTACCAGAAAGTTATGAGAGTTGATCCACTTTTGGCCTCCACAGAAGTCCTTTTCACAGTCTGCAGAAGAGAGACTGAAGTGATGTTTGATAATAATCTTCAAATACTTCAAGGGTGACTATAAGAAGGAGGGAGATAAAGTTTTTCTGTGTCTGCAGGGGATAGGACTAGAAGAAACAGTGGTCACAAGCTACAGTAGGGGAAATTTAAGGTGTGTAAGTGCACCCAGTGAGTTGTGCCAAGAACTTTGGGTTAGATACACAAAAGGCAGTAAAACTGTAGTAATTGACATGTTCACTCTTCACTGGATGTCTCTACACATGCATTTGAAGTGTCACCAGTTTACTCGTGAGTAAATTACTCGTGAGTACAGGCAGTCCTCGACTTACAACATTTCAAGTTGCAATGTTTTGCACTTACAACGTTTATAAACTGACACCCTGTTTCAACTTTATGACATCAGTTTCTACTTTACAACCTTGATCCAATGCAATGCCATGCCAGCAAACAAGTTTGCTGCATCGCTCATCTCCCTGGAGAACATCTGTCCGAACTTCCTCGGACACTTCCATTAAGAAAGCAGACAAGACTCCAGAAAAACCTTCAGCCAAGACTTCTGAGAAGACTCCAGCCAAGAACCCTTCAAAAAGTCCAGCAAAGTCACCTCAAAGAAGTTCTTCCAAATCAATATGATTGCTATTTGCAATGTAAATACATTAATGTAGCTATATTACTCATCTATAATTGATTGGGTATAAAATTCTGGGGTATTTTTGGTAAAAATAGGGTATCAGGCCTTGTTTCAGGAACCAATGCCCCATTTATAACATCGTTTCTTATGAGAAAATTGGTTCTGAGTTACAACGTTTAGACTTAAGATGCAGTTTTCAGGAACCAATTGTGTCGTAAGTCCGAGGACTGCCTGTAAATGGGGCCAGGCACACGTCTATGTGTGCAGGGAAGCGGGACTAGATTTGCTACCAATCTGCTCCCACTTCCCTGGGCCCTGCAATGAGCCTCTGCCACCACCAGGAGGGAGCTCCAGGCTCCAGCAGCCGGCAGCCCTCTACAAAAAGGCAGCCCCACTCACTGCTGTTTGGCTAGCTACTTCTCTGGCCAGAAGCATTGTGCCCAGCACAGGAACAAGATGTGGCAGCACTTTTTTCCTCACCTGTGCCTCCCTGCAGTATGGCTGCTCCAGACCTGGTGATGACAACCAGTGCCACACACCCTGCACTTCTGCTGGATGTCATGCTGGCTCTGCTGGCCCACTGTGCCAACCACTGCCTGGCCCATGGCCACCTCACCCCTCACGGCTCCCCCATGTGCAGTGATCACCTGCCTGCCCACTATACACCATCCAGGACTGCTGCTGCACACCTTCTGACTCCTACTCCACCCCATCTACCTGGCTGGACCCCATCAGGGATGCTGACAACAGGCCCCAGGATGCCACCACCGGGGCTGCTGTCACTCTCCTGGGCCTCCAACCCCACCGCCTCTGGGCCCACTGGACCAGCCAGAACTGGTGGTGGCACATTATCCAGCATACCTGAGACAATTAGCAGTGGCTAGAGACCTTCTGCATGACCTGGGCCACCTTCCAGGACCTCCTTGAGCAGCTCCAGCCCCACCTGGAGTGGCAGCACACTGGCATGTGGCCGCCCTTCCCCGTGGAGACCCAGCTGGCCCTCACCCTGCTCAAGCTGGCCACATCCACCAGCCTGTCATACATTGGCCATCTCTTTGGCGGGGGCAAGCCCACCACTGGGGAGGCTATCCTGGAGGTGTGCAACACTGTGCTTCATGTGCACACCCCCCTGGCTGTGGTGGCAGACTTCCATACACTGGGATTCCCTCAGTGCATCAGGGCCCTGGACAGGACGCACATGCCCATGAACTGCCCACCCCACAGAGGCTGCCTCTACTATAGCTGGAGGGGCTTTCACTCTGTGGTGCTCTGGGTCATCATGGAGCACAGAGGTACCTTCTCACACATGCATGTTGGCTGGGTGGGCAGCCCCCATGATGCCCATGTCTTCTGGAACTCTGGCCTGCCAGGCCTGGTGCAGAGCAGCTGCTTCATGCTGGGGGTGCTGGACCTGCAGCTGGGTGCCATGGTGGTCCCACCTCTCCTCATTGCGGACCCTGCCTACTTGGTCCTGCCCTAGCTTATGCAGCCCCTACACTGGCCACCTAGACCCCCACCAGACCCACTTCAATTATTGCTTGGGCCGGCCCCGTGACCAGGTAGAGTGCACCTTTAGCTGCCTCAAGGGATGCTGGTGCACCCTCACTGCCCACCTTAGATTCACCAAGGACAACCTTCCCTGGGTCACTGTTGAAGCCTGTATGCTACATAGCATCTGCAAGGCCTGGGCTTTTCCATGAGGCCTGGGCAGAGGAGTTGTGGTGTGCAGAGGATGCTTAGCAGTGGGAGAACCACCTGTGGTGGCAGTGGCAGCAGCGCCCCTACCTGCTGAGGCCCCAGGAGAGCTGCATGCTCATCAGCAGGGGCCAGGGCACCAGGTGCAGGAGGCACTGGCCAATCACCTCCTCCAGCACTCCCCACTCCAGCTCTTCTTCACTGTCACCCATGGACCTCCCCCACCCCCCTTCCCACTCCCAGCACCACACAGACACATTTCAGAAAAACAAGTTTTTATTCCCCTCACATCAACCATAGCCCCCACTTTCTCCTTCCTCCCCAACCATCAGAGCTCCTCCACTATCCACCCCATACATCAACAATAAAAATCCTTTTTCCCTATGAAAACTATATGCAATGTCCTTTGTATGCTCCCCTGGGTTGGGACGACTAGGGAACAGAGCCCAGGGATAGGTGGCCAGCACCTTGGTCCTTGGCTGTTCCCTTGCGAATGCACATGCTGAGATGAGTGAGGCAGGCAAGGGGCTTGCCCAGAGGCAATGGCATCTGGTGCTCTCCTGCTGCAGGTAGCTCCCCCTCCAGCAGGAGGTGTTCAGGGTCAGCAGTCCTTACCCTGCTGTGGGCAGCTCTGGCTCTGCCCACCCTGCTCAAACTTAGGTGTACCTCCACCTCACCCCACAGCGCCATGAGGTCACCAATCTCCTCCATGGACCAGTTGGGGCCCCAGTTAGTGGGCTTGGGTATGGGCATAGCTGCAGATGAGAAGGATACCATTGTGGGTCCCATGCCAGTTCTCTGGGCCCAAGCTCCTCTCCCTGTGCTGCTGGGCCTGGACAGCTGCCTGCAGTGCACAGCATGGGGGCCCGGCACAGAACTGGCAGCTGCACAGAAGAAGCAATGCGCCACAGGACCTGTGAGCTCAGGGCAGGCTGCTGGGGGTGGGCTGCAGGCAGGTGGAGCTGGCCCCAGCAGCCAGAAGATGCCTGCAGATGGGCCTGAGGGCTGGCAGGCCTGGCTGGAACCTGCAGCAGCCTTGAGCAGCCTGGAGGCCTGAATGGCATGGGCCTGGCAGGCATGCGGCAGTGCAGTGCCGGGCAACAGTGCTGGGGCAGGCTAGGGCAGCCTGTGGCCTGCCCAGGGGCTCACAGGGGGCTAGAGTGGCCTTAGGCTCCCTGCGGGTGTGGCCCAAGGCTCTGTGTGCCTGCAGGATTTTAAAAGCCTGAGGCAGGGGCTGCCATACAGGCATCCCAACCCTGTGGCAGGGGGGGGGGCGGTCCCGCCCACACAGCCGCCCAACCCCTGTGGCAGGAGAGGCTCCCAGCCTGGAACCATGGGGCTAGCCTCAGGCCGGCACCTTAGTGGCAGGGCTGACTTGGGAACAAACTTGCTCCTGGGTCATGTCTACACCTGTGAGACTGCAGTAACTAAGCATTTGCAGGTAGCAAATTAAGTTGCAATTAAGCATTTTTACTGCTTAGTAAGTATGTGCATGTGTAGATGTGTGCACTTACTGCACAATAGGCCTGTGAGAATAGGGAAGTATTCAATTTGGATTTGGATTTGGCCAGTTCAGAGGACAGTGATTTGATTCAGTGATTTGAATCACTGTCCCCATTCTATTTGGTTGAATCAGAATCAGAAATTCAGCACTGATTCGGCACTGATTCGGAGACACAATAAACTATGCTACTGCTCAGTTAAGCATCTTATGTAGATGCTCCCACTGACAACAGGAAAAGCAGAACATGACACAGGAAGCCTAGTGTGGATTTTCTGCCTTGTTACTTTTTAAAATCAGTACAGTCTGGTTTCTTCAGTTCTTAGTTTTTTTATTGTTAACATATCTACAGAGCTTTATCATTCTCCATTTAAAACAGTTTTTAGTTCATTGACTTCAGTTAAATTACTCCAAATTTATCCTGGTAGAAGTGAGAGGAGACTCAAGACCATAGTGTATGTGTGCATAAATAACACTTTCTCTGGTGTTTGCTTAGTGCCTCTGTAGGCAGCTCTGCTTCCTCCATCTTGCCCATTTTTAAAATTGTGAATAAAGATGTAGCCTTTCATTTCCCCAACTATAACTAGGAGTGAATAATGTGCAGGAAGTGGAAGGTGTGGATTAATGCCACAGCTAAAGAATATTTCACAGTCTTTTTCTGCTCTTCTATCACCTTATGGTGCTTTTATATAATTAAAACATTCCTGTGATTTTTCAGCAACAACAAACTTTCCATCTTGTCAAATTTATTCTG
>NW_005842518.1:315840-322690 GCF_000455745.1 Alligator sinensis | reverse complement strand
ATAAGTTCTCTACAGCTGAAGCAAACAGATTTAGGCACATTTGTGCAGATCTATAAATTGCCTTCTTATCATCACCCAGTTAATACCATTTTTTCCCCACACTAAGTTGATTAGCATTCATTTAACATATGCAATAGAAAAATTATGTAATTAAATGTGGATAAATTTAACAACCAAAAAGGATCTTTGTCTATGGAGGTATATTTTATTTTATCTTATTTTTTACTCAAAGCATATTTGAAAAGTATGCAAATAGGAAAGACAGCCATTCTTGCTTTCTTCATTTTTCAGAGCGCTATAAATAGCAATTTTGCTTAGGTAAAGAAATCTATGATTTTCTCTACCAGTGCCAAGCAGAAATCAAAATGACTTAAATATATGTAAATGTAGTTTAAGAACACACAAATATGAGGACTACCTAGTAGAAAATGGTCAATAGCCAAAAGTGAATGAGTTCAGCTCATGCATGATGGAATATGTACATTTCAGAAAAAAAACTACAGCAAGTTTTTTTCCAATACCTGATAACCTTTCTTTTCAATTCGAAGAAATATGTGCTTTCATTCATATTTGATTATAGAAAAAATAATATCTCGATGTAAATAACATTTGGTCTTTAAGTATACTATCTAGTGAAAACTTTCTCCTAGGACAGTTCCTGGAGGCAGTTAAAAGTAGTAGATGATGAATTAAATTCTAAATTGATTAGACAAGAGCAAGAATGACTAACAATAGATTTATTTTGAATGTTCCCAGTTGATTTAAATAAAGCAGTCTTTGACTCGGTTGGTTGCTATCAGAAATAGGACAGCTATAAGAGAATAAGGAAAGTAGATGATGAAGGGTATTCTCTAGTCATTCCTCATTATTCACATTTTACATTGTAAAGTTATTTGTTTTGATGTATTTTCTCCTGTGTATTCTGCTGAGGGGCTGATCCAGCTTCACTTAGTCTAAGCTTGGATTTACACAATGAATCCTCAATAAGTGGTTTCATGCACCTAATTGTGATCCTATTCTAGTCACTGAAAATTCATTAATAAATCTATTTTTGCAACATGCCATCATCTCTGCCTTAAGACTAGGTCACAAAAATGCAGAAAGGAGATTAGGAAGATTCACCAACCTCTCTATTAACAGTATTTCAGGGACTCTATTAGGATAGAATAGGATCACACTTAGGTGCCCTCGTCTACTGAGGCAAGGTTCTTTGGGTAGATGTGATCTTTTATTAGACCAACTAAATAGTTGGGAAAAAGTTCTTTGCAAGTTTTGGGGCACAAACACTGTTGTTCAGGTATGGGGAGACTGCTGCTATTTTAACTTCTCCAAGGTAAGAAGCTAAAATAAACAAAAGTCTGTGAAGATGCAACTGAGTGGAAGTTTGGAAGACAAAGGGTAGAGATGGGGAGGGGGAGGGGAAAGTGTGAAGGGATGCCAGTGGTCAGCTAAAGACAGGTTATCTGGTGTGTTAGATGTCAGGCAGGTTGTAATATGTCATAAATCCAATGTCAATATTAAGTCCATGATTTTTTGTATCCAATAGATTTATGAAGTGAAGTTCACTTCCTCTCCAATCTCTCACTTCTAATTCTCAAAGGGAACTTACAAAACACCTTTCATAGGTGAGCCTATGAACTTCACTTCATAAATCTACTGGATACAAAACATTATGGACTTAATGTAGACACTGAATTTATGACACATTATCTGAAGAATGGTGTCTGTGCCTGAAAGCTTGCAAAGAACTTTCCCCCCAACTATTTGGTTAATCTAATGAAAGATATCACATTTGCCCAAAGAACCTTGCCTGCCTATGTCCTTAGATCAACATGGCTACAACCAACAATCCTAGTCTACTGAGGTGTGTAATAGGTAGAGTAGGATCTGGTCCTTTGCGGTTAAGACAGACTAATTTAGGGGTCGGCAACGTACAGCTCATGAAGCCATTGGTATTGATGGCCTTCTCAATGACAGGGGGCTCTCCCTGCTCCATGCTGCACCTGGGACTATGGCAGAGCAGAAGCTGTCCCTGTGTTATGCCTTAGTCATCACCTGGGCCTCCAGTTCCCATGTCAAGCCTTGGTTTAGCAGTATGGGCTACGTGGAGGGGAAATTTCACTGTGTCGCAGGGCAGCTGAGCAGCAGATAGAAGTGGCAGTGGTGCCTGGGTCCTAATGACCACTTCTCTCCAATTTGATCTGGGTCATTTTGGCCCCTCTTCTGAAAAATATTGTCAACCCTGGGATAGTGCCTATTCAAAGGGATTTTAATTGCAATTTGTCTTTCTCTTTAAATGGAATGCTTTTACCATTTCAGAACTTAAAGAGTATTTTCAATATAACATTTGGATTTCTGAAATGCTCTGTTTCAAATTGCTTTAATGATATAACTTTGACAATGCTTGGGTAGAAATATATTTTGATTAAATAAGCAGAACACTATTTGGAAAATAGGTATTGCCAACTTTATTCCCAGTAGTTGTATATTTCTCAGCTGGTGGAAAGGCAAACTATATTCTGAAGCAGTTTGTGCTATTTATTTTATTTCATCTAAAGTGATGGGCACTCTCTTCATTCTTTAGTATACAATCTTTTATTAGTTCCAATAACTTGAAATATATTTCCATCTAATAGCCTTGCCTTTTGGCCTGTGGAGAGCATTATGCCTCTCTTGATTTTTCTATTCTCACATTAGTTTCACAGCCTGACTTCTTTGGTTTCCACTTTAGAGCCCACTCTAGTTTACTAGCTAATAACTGGAGTCCCATTAATAGGACTACTCAAAGGAAAAGAAAGCTACATTTAATAGTAAGGCCCAGGTCCTCAAAGGTCCTCAAAGGTATTTAGGTGCTTACAGTTTATTAAGGTGTCTAAACTCCCATTTTATTTTAATTTAGTTATCATCTAAAAATATTTGGATGATCTAGGTTTTAGGTGTTTAAGTAATAGCTTGAATAGAGCTATCAACATGTATTTTCCAAGTGATTTACTTGAGGTTGGCATATTTAAAAGTCAATGCAGCATGATCACGTGGAGTGAGAAGGATGATAAATAGTGGGGAAATGATTTTTGGGAGGGTAAGTGTAGTCACTGAATGCCTGTTTATATGGCACATGACATGAGGAGAGGCTAAGGGAACTGGTCTTGTATTTAGTCTAGAGAAGAGGAGACTGAGAGGATGTTGTAGGACACTAAGGCATGCCTGCTCCTTTAAGAGCAGAAGCACCCTGGCCAGAGAGCCCTGAGAGCTAGGCAGAGCTCCACAACTACAGGTTGCCTGGGAAGCAGGTTAATTAGGAAATTAGCTGGCAGCTGCGCACAATCAGCTGACCAGAAGGAGGAAGGGCCCTGGGCACATATAAGCCCCAGGGCTAGGTCTGGCATGAGTTTGTTCTCTGGCAGCCATTGGGGGAAGGAGCTCCTGCACAAAAGAGCTATCCAGAGATGTTTGGTTGCTTGATCTGTTGTCTGCAAAACTAATAGGGCTCCAGTAGCTCATAAGGCACCCAGGGCTAGGATGCACAAAATACTAGGGAAAAAGTTTGCCTCCTTAAAGGGGCAGAGTGTGGCCTCCATCGTTATTGTTATATTATAGCCTAGGGCCTTATGTTTATGTTATCATTTTCACCGGTGGTTTTGGGATGTGGCTAAGAGGGGAGGTGGAGGCTTCATTAGTGCCCAGAGGGGAGCACACTATTGTGTAGAGCCCCAGCATCAGACGGGTGTGGCAGATAGGGACCAGAGAGCCCAGTGATGAGAGAACATTGATTAAAGCTAGTGCCTCAAAGCCAGGCCTAACACAGTGGGTTTAGGCTAGAAGGCCTAGCTATATACTCAGCCTCTGCTCCTGTTAGACTGAGACCCTAACAGAGAGAATAATAGGGCTGTGTGAAGCTTTGGTCCCTGATTCAATTCAGCAGAGATTTGGCCCAATTTGGTGGCTGAATCTCCAAATCCAAATTGAATCTGAGGACTCTTTAATCTCTCTGAATCGAATTGGAATGCTCCAAATCAGTTTGGAGAGATTCGGAAAGATTCAACAATAGTCCCACAGAAGCACGGGGGGCTCCCCAGTGTGCTTGGCAGCAGACCCAAAAGTGGAGCAGAAGCACTTCCAGTCCACTTCTGGGTTTGCCAGGGAGCGCGCAGGGCCCCAACCCCTCACCTCGTGGCTCGGTGGCTGGTGCCTCCTGGGTCTGGCGGGGCAACCAGTGTCCCCCTGCGGCCAATCACTGAGCTGAGAGGCATGGGGGGGGGGGGGCCCTGTGTGTTCCCTGGCAGACTTGGAAGTGGAGCAGAAGTAATTCTGGTCTACTTCTGGGTTCGCTGCTGAGCACAAGGAGGGTTCCCCCCCACACACTACTGCAGGATGCTCCATGTACCCCAGCATTGCAGCGATCATGAGCCACGTCTGGTACCTCAAGGTATGTAGAAAAAACTTTTAAAGCTGTGCCTGTGTATGAATCGCTGATTCTCTGAATCAGCATTGACTCTTCAGATTCAGATTTGGCCGAATTGAATCAGGGACGATGATCCAAATCTACGAATCGATTCACTGACCCTGATTTGGGCCAAATCCAAATTGAATAGGGCCTGCTTCACACACTCCTAGAGAATAATATTCATATACCATTTGTGAGGCATGGGGCATGGTAAAGGGAAGGTTTTGGAGCCATGTATCTAGCCCATAAGGCTTAAGGTGTCCCGTGAGGAACTGACTTGAAGTGGGACCTGGCAAGGGATCCAAGAACTCACAGGGTTTAATGGGGTTCAACAGGACCATGGCTGCACAGAAACTCATGGGCAACCTCCCTACTTATGCTTTTTACCAAAAGACATGGCAGGAAAGATTAGAAAGTGGCCACAGGGCAGACCTGGCATGGTCATGGAGCCCTAGGGACATCACGGCCATCCCTGGGGACTCCACACCATGATAGGATTTAATATCAGTCTTAGACTTCCTCAAGGGTGGTTCCAAAGAGGATGGAGCTAGACTGTTCTCATTCGTGGAAGATGACAAAACAAGGAGCAATGGCCTTAAGTTGCAGCAAGGGAAGTTTAGGTTGGATATTAGGAAGAATTTTCTCATTAGGAGGGTAGTAAAACACTGTAACATGTTATCCAGAGAGGTTATGGAATCTCTATTCTTGGAGGTTTTTAAGACATGGCTAGACAAACCTTTGGGTGGGATGATATAGTTGGGGATGGTCCTGCTTTGAGCAGGGGGAGTTGGACTAGTTGACCTCCTGAGATCCCTTCCAACCCTAATTTTCTATGATTCTATATGCCTTGAAGTCATGAGATCTCACCCTGTCATGTTATAATGTTATAGAAGCTGAATAGATCTGATGCTAGCACTGGAGCCCACTGGCAGGTGTGAAGAATACAGTTCAGACTTCTGGATACTCTGTGGTCCAGGTGGCATTCCCAATTTATTATAGTATGGGGTACTGAAGGAAGAGGGTTGTGTACCTGATCTGCACAAATTAGTATAGTCTGATATATGGTTTGCAAATAGACTGCTTCATTTTCAAGTGACTTGTGTGTTTTTGTAGATTTACCTATTCTTGTTCCCAAAATATCATACCAAAATAGCAACTTCTGTTTGCTTTTTTAACAAAATGTATTTTTCTATACTTCGATCTCTAATGAATATTTAAATACGAACAGGGCTATATGCCCATATACAGTTGTTTTTCCCCCAGTTGGCATCAGAAAGGAGGAGGAGAGTACAGTGGTGTAACCAGTTAAATTACCACAAAAACAACACAACTCACAAATGGAATGTTTCATACATTTAATAGTCTATGCATTACAAAATAATAATGCCCCTTTTTACGTCTCAGCTGTGTGTTCTTTGGCAACCAGGATGCAGTCTGTCTGACTCACAAAGGACTCACCCCCCCCTCCCCTCCTCTACCTAAGCAAAACTGATTAAGATGCAGTGAGAGACGCACCTAAGACCCTCAAGATAAGGGTGACAAGAGTGAACCAACTGCCCTAGGTCTCATTTACATCCGAGATGGAACCAGATGACCATTCATTTACATGAGAGATGGAGAACAGAAAGCCTGAAGCAGAGACTGCAGTGAATTCTGGGACCAGAGAAGCAGGGGAGCACTGCATGATGGGGAATCTGTGCTCCAAATGTTAATCAACCCATGTTCACACACACCCAGCTCAGCATTTATCAGACCAGCTCTAATCTGGATTTTCAAAGGACTTTCCCCGGGCCCCCCCCCCCACCGCCAGACACACACACATCTCTAAGTTTAATAGGCATCTTGGGCTGTACATTCCCCAGTCCCACTATGGGAGGCCTATTTAAACTTATTGACTAAAACTCGGTTGCCGGGTTGGGGAATGCTGAGGCAAGAGACCGAATCAGAGCAGGTAGGGGCAACATTTGAACAATGGTTAAGCATTCATCACAATGTCCAGCCCGTTGGAACCCTAATCATAGACGTTGTCATACTTTTCCCGAGACGACTGGTGGGAGTCCTCTCCACAAAAGGTTATGAGCACCCCAATAATTGCTTTAAGTCTGTTAAAAGACTATAGTAAAATCTGGAAAAGTCATGCTAAGCTGAGGCTTGTTCACAACAAGTAAAAATCCAAAATCCTGATGCTGCAAGCTATCTATTGTTTCTGAAGAAACCATGAGATATCCCATCAGTATATCTGCCATCCATAGGAATTTCAAGCTGGCTCCCAAGTATTTGGTTACTCCCTAATTTTATGTGTTTCCTGACTATCAATCAGTTTCCTGAGATGGTCCAAACCAGATAACCCCTTGTCAATAGAAAAGACAATGATTTACACAATTAAGGATGCTTCAAAGCAGCTGA
>NW_005842518.1:283261-312107 GCF_000455745.1 Alligator sinensis | reverse complement strand
AGGTCCCTTCCAGCCCTGATGTCTATGAAATCTATGAAATCTATCAATCAGTTGCCTGAGATGTTCCAAACCAGATAACCCCTTGTCAATAGAAAAGACAATGATTTACACAATTAAGGATGCTTCGAAGCAGCTGAACTGAGGGTATAAAAATCTGTAAAAAGTGTGTGTGCTTCAAGAAGAAGAAGAAAAGAAGAAGAAAGGAAGGAAAGAAAAGAAGAAAGAAGATCTCTTTTCTCTCTAGGCATAAACTTCTGAACCTGAACTGTATTAGTTAAGCTTGAGCTAAGTTTCCCCAAATACTTAGTGAAACCAGGGTAGTATTGTCACTGTTTGTGTTTGTTTTTCTTTTGCATGTCTATTACTATTAGTAACATTATATATTTCATATGCTTAGCAATAAATAGCTTTTATAGTCAGACTGGTAGTAACTGGGTATATTTTTCCTTCTCTGCTTCTCTTTCCTCCCGTGCTCTGCAGCAACGCTTCTTTTACCTAAGCTAAAGATCCCTGTGAAGCCCAAAAATATTGTGGGGTCTGCTCATCAAGAGGCCAAAGATTGGGACGTGCTGAGTTTGAAACACATAAGGAGATCAGCTTGTACAGGCTGATTGAACCAGTTTGACTCAGACGTGCCCTTATGAACTGAATGCTGGCCCATGAGGGTGTCAGCTGGACACCCAGCCAGATTCAGAGGGATTCTGTTCTCCTGTGTGCTTGTGTCTGACTGCATTTTATTGTTGCTCTTATGAACTGATTCTTGGCATATGAGGGTGTCAGCCTGTCCATGCTGATCAACCCGGCCAGGTCAGGCGTGTCACGTTAATTTGTGTGTGTTTGTGTGTATGACTGATTTGGTGACTGGAGGAACCCAGTCCCATTGAGATTGAGTCCTGCAAGATAGCTCCATTGGGGGTGAGGGCTTGCAGAAGGGAGAGATACAGCTCCGTATAGTAACACAAGCAGCACATTGACAGAATCACCAAGACCCTAGAAACTATCCCTAATAAATGAGCGCACCCCAAAGTAATGGGCAAATCTGGTAACACCCCTCCCTCATATTTCAGCATGTAATTTTCCATCCGTTACATTCCATTGCTTCACCCTTAGGTCATCGTGCACTTTCTCAATGCAAAGAACATTTTTCTCCTTAAAAGGAAAGCAAACTCGTTAAAAGGTTGTGTCAGTTCATATAGCTCAATAATACTTTCTAAGAAGAACCTTCTAAAAAGGGTACAGTTATCATCATATAAAAATTAATGAGAGAGTTTCTTAGTTCCTGCAGTACGTACTTGTTTAATTTTTTCTTCCTTTTTTTAGCTAGCAAGGACCTATTCATCGTCAGAGACAAAGAATGACATTTTGTCAAATACTTTGTATAACCAGGGAGAAATTTTTCTTTTGCTTTACAGAGTATGTCACAGAGGATTTGTCCTTTGTTGTAACGGTTTTTTATGCTATTCCCTCCTCCCCACCCCCCAAATGCTGTTCCATGGTTCACTGATGCCAGCAATCTGTGTGTATAGACCAGTTTTCTTTGAGTGTTATAGTCTGAATGTATTTCTAAAGATTCTCTTCATGCTTCTACTTTAAGTACCTCACCAGTATCTGCTCTGTTTTTTTATTTGGTAAAAGCTTTTGTGGAACAATTTATTTAAATATACTGTTCTCAACAAGATGATATATTTTAATAACTTCTATGTAATGTGAATATTCATGCTTTTTTGTTCTATGCTATTTCTATCTTTTATTGTGTTTTGTGTACTACCTTGTGTTTAGAAATATTCCTTACATTTAGAGGAGGATTTTTTTGGCTTTGCACAAGTCAACATTATTATACTTTTTCCTCTCCATTAAAAAATAGAGAAGAATGTCTCTGAATCTATGGATTGTTCTACAATTCATATTTATTTGAACAATTAAAAATCCTGGTACTAAATATTTATCTCAGTTTCCTCTTTTGATTCTGTTTTCAGGTTGTGAAAGCACAGTAGGGCGAGCAGTTGAGAGGATTAAAATGATTTGTTCTGAATAATAGTTGTATACCGGGGTCAGCAATGTTTTTACGCAGAGTGCCAAGAACACCAGCAATCTTGACTTGTAAGATGTTGGTGTGCCAGGGGTGGATGGTGGGGAGTTGTGAGGGGCCCAATCCTTGTTGTGGCTGCACAGCCCCAGCCTTTCCCTGAGGTGCGAGTGCCAAGCGAAATGGCTTTGTGTGCCACACTCTGGCATGCTTGCTATGCTCTGGCACGCATGCCTACCCCTGATGTATACTAATACACACAAGTAGCTTTGTCCATTATTCTTTATCCTATGGCCATTTATGTGCTTGTATTCATTAGCTATATATTCACCAAGTAGTTGAAATGAACCATTTTCAGCCAGTGGCTCATTTAGGCTGTTTAATTTGAATATTCACCGCTAATGAGACCAAACTCTGTTTCACTTTTATACACAGTAGCACTTAGGTAGCTTCATTATGGAACTTTTTCAGAACTTTACTGAACTTTATTTAACCTTCCATATAGGTTGAATTCTATTTCCACCTCTTGCAGAATCACCCTACTCCCATATCTATTAAGAGGATCCTTTTCCTTTCCTATTTTACTTCTATCTTGTAGCCCAGTAATGTAGTGGTTTGGGCACTTGTCTAGGCAGAAGAAGGCCCAAGTTTTAGCCCCCTCACCCAGAGGGGGCTTGAACCTGCATCTCCCACTTCCCTGCACCATGCCTTAGCTACCAGTAAGGCACATGCCATAAGTAAGGTATTGCCCAAAGCATTCTCTAGCCTTCCTCTTGAAACAGGAACATTACACCTTGCCTTTACTGCTAATGGAATAAAATGGATAAATAACACTGTGTTTGTCTCTGTCCCATTGGGGCCAAGGGCCCCTTCCTTTCAATACAGCATCCATCTCACTGGAGCACCCTCTTTCTGGCTTGGTCCACTCTGTCTGGCCTGGATGCCTATGCAGCCATTTTGCAACTTACTGAGCATGCTCAGTAGGGAAGTGCAAGACAAGTATAACTATGTAGAATCTAAACTATGCATAAATGCCCCAAAGTACAGTTTCATGGCGATGGTAAGTGCCACTTATGTGCATGAAATAGGGCTTAGTCCACAGTATTTGATAAATCTCTTAAATCATATAATGTTTTATTCACTCCTTGACTATTTAGTTTGAAACTTTTTCAACAGAAGAGTGATAGCATGTAGGGCTGTGCAAAGCTTTGGGGGAGATTTGGTCCAATTCGGTAGCCGAATCTACAAATCCAAATCAAATCAGGGGACCAATTTAAACATTCAAATCAATTCAAAGCTCTCCAAATCTTCAGAAAAGATTTGGAGAGCTTTCATGATTAGGGCAGTCCCCGGTGGCTGCAGCCATGAGCAGCAGCCAACTCTGAGCTGGTAAGTACTAGGGGCGGGTGAAGAGAGGCTGGGGAAGGGGGGAGGGGACCATGGGGGGACCCCTGCCAGCCCCAGCCCCCACCTACTCCCTCAGCACCCCCATGGCTGCCCCCACCTGCCCCAGCTCAGTACTTTAAAAAAAAGCCCAGGTGCTCACTGGGTGCTGCTGGGTGGAAGGGCAATCCCCACTTCCCTCCCACTGCCCCACACTACATGGGGGGCTCTGCACGAGCCCCCAAAATCCCCCCTCACTCCCCCAGCCCTCCCATGCACCCGGGCCAGCTCCAGCCTTTTAAGAAAAAAAATGGAGAAAAGCTCTGGAGCTCACCACTCCTGCAGCAGCCTTGAGGCTTCAGGGGCACATGTCGAGCCCCCCACATGGTGGGGAGCATAGGGGGGCAGCAGGGATTGCCCCCGCTGGCAGGAGCAGTGAGTGCAGGGGGGGCTTAAAGAGCTGGAGCTGGCTCAGGTGGGGCATCCGTGGGGGGGCTAGGGGAGTGGGGGGGTGGGTCAGGGGGCGCATGCAGAGCCCCCCATGCAGTGTGGGACAGTGGGAGGCAGCAGGGATCTCCCCCCCACCCGGCAGCACCCGGTGAGCCGGGCCATTTTTCTTAACAAGTGCTAGGAGCATTGCCAGGCTGGGAGAGGGGCGGGGGATGGGCCTGGGCTGGGTGCTGGGAGAGGGGCGGGGGATGGGCCTGGCCTGGTTGATTCAGAGATTCGGCAGCAGCTGAATTTCCAAATCAGATTCAGCTGAATTGAATCGGGACAGTGATTCGAACCACTGAATCGAATCACTGTCTGCAAATCCGAATCCGAAGCAAATACTCGCCACTTTGCACAGGCCTAATTGCGAGTAAATAGCAAGTGCTTTTATTTATGCCCGATTATGTGTGTTCTGAATATACTTTTACAAAAGACCAGACATTTGCAAACATTTAACTGAACAAATCAGTGTTCTAGTACCTAGTAGAAAGGGACACAAACATTATCAAACCAAAGAGCTGTTCGTGAATCAAATATCTTTCCTATGCTGTTTGTGCATGATCATTGTTAGTCCAGCTCTTGTCAGTAACGCAGAACTGGTTATGTTATTTTTCTTTCTGTGTTCTTATTTAGTCATTCTTCCATTGTCTTGGCAAAACATATTTAAACAGCCTCTGAACATGAAGTTTTTTTTTGTAAAGAGACCATGTCTCCTTAGGAGCTTTCTTTTAAATTCTTGCCTTACTTTATAACACAAAGACAGATTTATTCCTTGAATGTTACAGCATTCCTATCATGCTGTGAGTAATTGGAGTATTTTCAGTATGATAAGCAAAAAATATAAAAAATAAATAAATTGCAAAACCCATGATGGCTGAAATATATTTAATTAGAAGGTAAAATATAATTTTTAAGGAACAAACTGAAATTACTGAAAAACATCTCCTACCAGGCTCTGCTAGAGAGGAATCTCATCATCTGGGACAGCGAGCAGGAGAGGGGTAATCAGAGGTAATAGTGGTATTGAAAAATCCTTATAGAGTACTTTAAAATAATGTAACGTTAAAATTATCAAAGCATGTTAGAACTGATGACTTCAGTGCTGGTGATCAATATAAAAATATATCTGTTTGGTCAGTTTATTACACCTTAGCACAACTTCCATCAACCTTAAGGAAAGGTGAGGGTTTTCAGTAATTACTAGCTTTACTACAGCAAGCTCTAAAATGTCAGTAATTTTTTGCTGCCCCAGTGAAGTCTCCAGTCCTGCAAAAATATTTGCTTAGGCAGACCTTGAACCAATAGTGTCATTGCAGTCAGCATGATTCTACATAAGCAAAATGCAGGGGTGTAAAATTAATCAGGCCCCTCATGACTGATGAGCAGTGCTGGGCTGGTCCTTGGGCTGGGTCAGGTCCACAGACTGGCCCCATGCACTGAATCAAGCATGCAGTGCCAGTTTAGTATGGTACTGTGGGCAGCATGCACTCTGGATTGGCCTGAGAATCAGCAGCAGTGTGGCACTACCTTTAGTGTGAGTCTCAGACTAGCCTGGAGTGAAGTTAGCAGCATGCACCTGGGATCAGCCTGGATGGCAATGTGTACCCCAGACTAGCCACATGTGCAGCTGCCAGCATAAACCCCAGACCAATCTGGAGTGCAGCTGTCAACTTGTAAGCTGGATCGTCCTCAAGTGCAGCTGGCAGCGTGCACCCCGAACCAGCCCTGCATTCAGCGGGCAGGGTGCGCCTCAAACCAGACCTTTGCTCCCATGAAGTACATGGGTCTGGTCCAAAATATACCAGGGGTGTGTGGATCCCATCCAAGACCCATGGGCAGCAGCAGGGACCAGACGATAGGGTTCTGTTGGCCAAATCTGGACCTTAGGCCAGATCTTTGACACCCCTGGTAAAGGTTCATCATGTTGATTGCTTTTTAATTCCAGGGATTATAGGCTTGACATACTTCCTTCATATACCTCAGAGCTGTAGTTGAAATCCAGCAAGCCTATGTTTTCTTTCTGTTGTTGGAACAAACAAAATCCAATTAACTTTTTATGAGCATTACAGCAGAACTCAATACTATTAGACAAACAAAAGTCCAAACACACACAAGGAAAAAAAAATCACCTTTCCTGACCATCTTTTAAAAGAATTTGACTGATGTACCTGTGTTTATAAATGAAGTCTTCCATAAACACAGTGCTAGTGAATTCACTAAGTTGAAGAAAGGAGCCTTTCCCCAGGCACTGGGCTGCATTCTGTGGCAAATTCTAGTAAAAATTAACATAAATTTTGAACATTTCCCTGTTTGCTTCACCTTGATGTTAAAAAGAATCTGACTGAAATGTTTTCAGTACTCAGGGACTCAAGAAATTTCAGTGGCATTTTGTAAGCCCACATAGGAAATATTTTAGAAGTTACAGAACCAGTTTTAGCAGATTTTTTAAATGAAGTCTTCATAATTTCCCAAGCAGGAAGCAACTGTGACCACCTGAAACCTGAGATATTGCTCCTGCCTTGGTTCAGGGTAGTTTGTATCATGACAGAGCCTCACAAGAGAGCTGAGAGACTACTTACCAGCCAACAACTGTCTGCCCAGAGAAGCTTTTTATCTATTGACTCCTCTGTGAAATCCTATGAAATACGAACTTTCTACCCATGCAAACTTTTACAATCTTTTCTCTGATGCCTGATGAAGGGTGTTTGTGCCTGAAAGCTTGCAATTAAAGAATTTTTTTGCAAAAATCTTGTTGGTCTAATAAAAAATATCACCTTTATCATAAGCTCTGATTGCTTTCTCAAGCTACTAGTGAATTTTAGGGAGACTGAATACAGTTACCTCTGTCATCATTTGGTTAAAATCTATTGTTCTCTAAAAAATACTATAGCGTTTTTAGTGAACACAACTGGTCAATATCTCAAATTAACTCAATCTAATTTAAAAATCTAACAGCTCCAATAGCATAAAGGTCTCAGCACTATGATGGGCCTTTGTTGTAGTACTCTGAGAGAGGGAGAAAAATGCCATCTATGCCACTAACATCAATTCTTACACCACACAGAATTTCCAAGGGATCTTTTCCAAATTTTGTCTACCATTGGCTATGCTTATATGCTCCCTGCCCCCTCCTCTCCTTTCTTCCCTTCCCCCCGCTTTAGCTCCCCACTGCCCCCCACCTCCCCCCAGTCCCCCAGTAGAGGGGTTTCTGCACACAGATTCCTCAGGGGAAAAGTCTGGGTAAGGATTGTAGGAGGTGGCCCATTAGAAAATGTATAAATAGTCACAGAAGATCAGTTCCATCTTACATGAGCTATTCCAGGATCAGGAATTGCCCCAGGAATCAACTAGAAGGCCTATGTGATGCTGTATTAAAAATCTTTTTTAATTATCAAGATGTGTTGGTTAGTTTTAGCCCTCCATTATTTTTAGCCAACTTCCATCTGCATTGCACCTGAGACTCATAAAAATACTTTTAATCATCTTAACTTTCTATTTTTATTATTTTCATGGGAAAGCTACTTGATTCCAAAAAGTGGTTTAACTATTTCATATCCTTTTAAGAGCTATCTATTGTTAAAGTTTGAAAGATTCATAGTTTCATAGATTTCTAGAGTCAGAAGGACAAAGGACCTGGTAGATCATCGGGTCCGACCCCCTGCTCCAGGCAGGAAAGAGCGCTGGGGTTAAGTAACCCCAGCCAGATGCCTGTCTAATCTACTCTTGAATACCTCCAAGGTAGAGGAAAGCACCACCTCCCTTGGAAGCCCATTCCATATTTTGGCAACCCTTACCCTAAAGAATGTTAAAGTTTGCTACAAAAATTAGTCTGAATTTCTACCCATTTTCTTTAATGCATTCCTAGGTACGCTTGGCTATATTTATTAATATCCTAAAAAATACTCATAACTGTGAATCTTAACCATTACTTGTGCCCCTGTAGAAAAGTTTAGTCATGAGTAAAGCCAATAACTTTATAAATAACAGAAGAGAAAAACTAGGCCATAGCTTTTTCTTAAGGACTTAACTGTAGCAACTGTATTCCTCATGTGACATTACTGTTTCAGAACTCCAAAAAAATTAATCAAGTCCTTGAGAAAAACTAAGAGAGTGAATATCTGATACTCCTCATACTTTGTGGATTTTTTAAGTACCCTTAGTTCATTATTTTTTTTAAAGAGGCTTGAGCATAGGTGGTGGAAGAGGGGTGCTAATGGGGCTTGGTCCCCCCAAACACAGGGCAGCAGGTATGGCTGCAGGGCAGCCTGGCCGCAGGTTGCTGCAGTAGGGTGGGCGGGGAGCAGTGCATACAGTCAGCTACCCTGCACAGCCAAAATCACAGTGGGCCCAGCAGGCAGGTAAGTTTCTTTCTATCTGCTTTCTTTATGACTGCCTGGGCTTGGAGTGGGGGGGCAGATCAAGACTCCCACAGTGCAGGAGAGAGGGGGGTTATGGGCAGGGGTAAATCATTCACACCTGCCCCACTCCCTGCTGCAATGTGAGGATTGTCCCACAACCCAGCCTGGCCATGGCCCCATTCATGGTCAGTGAGGCCCTAGCTGGGCCAGGTCATGGGACAATCGGAGCCTGGTGGCTTCTGCAGAGGTGTGGCACCAGGGATCCAGGGTGGGGGGCATGTGGCCCCCTGATCCTTGCATGGGGCAAGGGCAGGTTGCAGCTGAGAGCTGGGCTCTGCCTGCTCCCTGCCTCTGTGCCTTGCTGCCACCTTTGAAAGAGATGCAGCACAGCACCATGTGCCTCATTGCCTGGCCCGCCCAGCGGTGCAACACACATAGCGCTGTGTTGCTTTCAAAGGTGGCAGCTAGGCACAGAGGCAGGGAGCACAGCCTGGCAGTGCAACTGAGGCTAGCCCCACTCTGGCCCCTGGCTCCGCGCCCCACCCTGGGCAGAGCAGGGCTGGGGCTGGTGCAGGAAGGCTGCTAGTGCTGCTGTGGAGCTGGGGGGTGGTGGATTTATGTGGGCTGTCGGCACCAGGCAATGAACCCAGGAACAGGGAAAGGGGTGGCCATATGGGTGCAGTGGGCCCTGGCTCCAATCACAATCCTGGGCCCGACTCTGCTTTGCAGAGGAAAAAAAATCTGCAGATGGCAGGGAAAAAACCTCATCTTATATTAGCACACAAGAACACCTCATTAAATTCATTGCCTGTCATTAAACTGCTGCCAATAGCACCATGTGCTCAGTAATGGAAACAAGTTTTGAAGCTGATTGAATGCAGCCCACACTAAGACATGCCTATAAAACACATAGCCTATATTGGGCAAACATGCTGATGGGAACCTAGCCATCAGCTAAGTTAGTAGTGCCCATCTGAATAAGATGTAATGCCCACTGTGCTCAGTCCCGTTCAGTGCTGACTCTTTTTCAAGTCAAGGTGAACTGCTACACTGAACACATTTCAACTTCTTCATCACTCCCACAGCTGAGCAGCACCATTCTTTCCAGTTTCTAATTATTCCTGTTTTCTCACCAGCTTTAAATGTCTAACAAACATCACCAAATTATATATATATGATGAGAGACTCTGTTGTCCCATCTCTCGGCCCTTTGCATTTGATTGGTGTGGCCCCAACCTTCATGAGGCTGGAGCCAGACCAGGCAGCCTCACACCTCATCTGTATCTAAATTTTTGGAGGGTTCCAGGACCCATGACAAGAACATCTGGTTCCAGTTGCAAGTGGAAGGCCAATTAGCACATGGATCCTTTGTGGGTAGGGAGGAGATATCTGGAATATATAAACATACCGAGCAGTGCTGAGCTGTGGGGTCACCATGGCTTGAAACACTTGACTCTGCTGGGGCCAAGCCCGGTGAACTATATGATAAATCAAGAGCCTTTTGACTAATATCATTCATCGTTTGTACTGTGTATGTTAAGTAGGTATAAAAGTGCTGCTCAGAAATGTTCTTATGGAGTACCTGTGCAAAAAAAGGTAAAATGCATTAATTCTGAATGAACTAAGCCTATAGGACCCACAGTAATTTGCCTAAATGTAAATTAATACAGGTATATTTGTTTCAAAGTCAGAGATTTTTGGTCCCTTATTTTTCATATTTGCCCCTCACTTCTATGTGCTCAGGAAGGGAACAGAGCTTGAGCAGAGTCTGACAGTAGGGCGCAGGGCGGCTACAGGGGGAAGAAGTTGGGAGGCAGAGGACAAGGGAGCTACTTTAACTGCCCCAGCCACTACTTTTCCTGCTGTAGCAGACAACTTCAAGACAAACCTCTAATAATTAGATTCTATAGCTGAAAAATTATAACAAATACATTATTTTTTCCATATACAGAATCTAATTATCTTATATTCAGTGTCACTTTAAATTTTAGTAAATACAGTAAATAATTGCTTTATTAGCTGTGCTACTGGTGATCATTTTAGCATACATGTCTAGTAACTTCACATACCCTTTACATGGCTATTGAGAATTTTCTGTATTCTTCCCTTCACAGAAACTGAGGAAAGCTTATAGCCCAAAGTATTTGGAATGCTCTCTAAGTCTAGCTTTTCTCTCTAGCATTTGCAGAAAATGATGATTACAACATTGTAAAATCCATAAATGGGAATCTGGGTGTGTTCTTTCTGCTTAGATAGTGATAATGGCATATGAGTAATCAGTCTTCTTAGATAAATATTCCATGTTTGTACAATCCACCAGCACAGATAATGTTAGGAAAATGAAACACATCAAACAACCCAAGATTTAGTTAAAGACAATGATGTACCAGAAATTCAGAAACAAAAAGAAGGAAATAAATTAAATTTAATTTGCTTATCATTTTATAACATGGAGGGTTTTTCCCATTTTCCCCCCCAAATCAACCATATAAGTGGATATTTATAAATGAAATGTGGGACTGTCAGATTGTATGATAGGACAAGCAATAAAAAGCCGTTCTAGGGAAAGTGCTAGGGGAACTTTCCGTAGAATCAGCTTGACATTAATGTTAAGAAAGGAAATTGGTGTGAAGACAGGAAAAAAAAAATTGTAATGGAAAAGATACGCGGGTGGAAATTCTCAAGAAGCAAATATTTCATTCTGAGAGCTTGTGTTGGATGTGCATTCCATGATACAGCAAACTTGCTTTTAAAAAGTAGTCAGTTCATCCAGGAAGAAAATCAGGAAACTGAATAGAAGAAACTATCAGGTAGGAAGTCTAACATAATTCTGGAGACTTATGACTATTAGACTGTTAGAATTTCTTTAAATTTTCAAACTGTTTATTGGTAAAAGAAAATATAGTTACTCTCTACTGTCAGTGAGGTTAGTGTAAAGCAATGCTCCTTAACTAGGCCATAGAACCCTGAGTTGCCTTGAGATGCTTTCCAAGGCACTGCAGGGTACCACACAATTTTAGTACTGTTAGATGTACAAACATGATTCACAAGATCAACCCAGAGGCTTCAAATAAAAAGTCATAGTTTAAAAACATTCTTATTGTCTTTCTGAGTTCTTTGCAAAAAATTGCTCTGTTAGTTTTCCATAGTTAAACCTGTTGTGTCTTAAGTC
The DNA here is from genome assembly GCF_000455745.1 of Alligator sinensis. Taxonomy (NCBI): domain Eukaryota; kingdom Metazoa; phylum Chordata; order Crocodylia; family Alligatoridae; genus Alligator; species Alligator sinensis. The sequence continues at coordinate 300,676 of NW_005842518.1, read as the reverse complement.
TAATGCCAGGTGCCTTGAGTCTGAAAAGGCTAAAAACCACTTCTGTAAAAATCTCATTAACTTCATAGTGAGAAGGGGTAGACTTATAAACTAAAAGGTTATGCTCACAACAGCCTCAGACAGATTCCTTCCTTGGCTTTTCTTCACCTGAACTTTCACTGGAAGAGGTCTTATCTGGGGTGGTTCTGTAGGTGAGACCTTGACTCAGGTAGGTGCTATTGGTGTGGGTTTCTCTAGTAGAGAAAAAATGTTGCTCTCTTCTTTCAAAATTTAATCAACCTACTGAAAGCATGTAACAGAGAGCCTGGGACTCTCTGATGCTTCAAGGGAGAAAGAGCCCAAAGAGAGCCCCAGGTGTTGGAAGACTGTGAGGGAGAAGCTGCAGGAAAGCTGGTTCAGGGGAACAGGTACTATGAGTGCTTACTGCAGAGCTAGTTGGATGAGTGCATACTGAAGAGCTATGGATTCCCAATATCATGCAGGGATCTGGTCTGATTAACAGTCAGTTTGAATTAGTGCAGCTTCTCCTCGCCAGGTAGAGACACTGTTATTCACACTCCCTGGGTCTCTGAGGGACAGGTCTCCCAATCCCTGTATTTATACTTGCATGCCCCCCATCCTGTACCAATTCTTTTCTCTCCAATTGTCAGGATGTTCATTTCTACGTTTCATTGGTCAAATTCATACACCTGCACTTCGGTTCTTGTTATCTCTGTCTTAGTAGTGAATTCTTACTTTTTACATTTGTCCCTGAGTTTTTAGCTTCTGTTTTCATACTCCCTTCAGTGTCTTTTTGCTCATTAGTGTTTTTTAATTATTATTTTTTTCTTTCTCTTCAGGGTCATCTGGTGGTCATGAGTTCCCTTCCTCTCATACTGCTTTTCAGCAGCATAGCTCAGCTTAATGGTGGTCTAGCACAACTGGAATTCCTACATTTGGAGCTGTTTCAAAAGGGGGCACATTTCCCCATGAAGCAGTGTTAAAGTTAGAGTGGTTTTGCTACATTTGTGTTGTTCCTGGCTGCTCTGCAAGTAACAATTAGTGCATTATGCCTGCTGCCCGGTGAAACATTCTCCTTTTGAAATGGCTCTTGATTTATGTGTGTCCATGCCCTACTACTGTCTGGTGCTAATGCTATAGTCAGCATTTCCTTTTCCAAGAGTGCTGAGAAGAGTTAGGTCATGGTTCTGTTCCCCTTCTGCAGTGGTCACTGGAGCCGCAGACACTGCACTTCCTTCAAGAATAGAACAGTGGCTGCTCGGAAAGTTTACTACAGGTACAATACCTGGTAAAAGTGATGCAATGTGTCCTGGTGACCTCAAACCCTAGCTAACTAGTAAGATGAAAAGTTCAAATAATACACTGTAGTTTTAACATCTTACTTCAAGCTCTACACCAAATTCAGCCCCTAACTAACTGACACAGCAGCCACTAACTGAAGTGGAAATTGCAGCTGTTTATTCCAGGTTGGAAATTGATCAGTTGGTTTTGATTTGGGGGCTTTTTGGCCTTGGGCTGAGAGGCCCATACACTAAACTGACTTTCAAATTATCTCTGGAGTAATGGAACAAAATCTTATGCTAAACTGTGAACCTGCAATAATTAAAAAGATGCCCCAGAAGGCACTTGTATTCTCATATTCTTTCCTCTTTCGATAGTTTAGTGGCCCTTGTGATTCCTTATGGATTCTAGTGCTGTTTTTATGCAGATTAAAGCAATCTGTGTATGTGGGCCATCTGTCACAGACCTTCAAGTTGAAGTACAGTACATTGCGAGTTCAATGCAATCCATTGCCTAAAAATTAGACTTAACTAGCTGACCCTTTCTTGCCTGGATGAGTTAGAATGAAAAATACTCTGTTTGAGCATATTCATAATTTTTTTTAAATGGCTCTGGAGAAATTAAAAATTAACTTTTAATGCCTTTTTATTACTTATTACAGTCACTGTTGAGTTAAATTAATAAGAATTCTCTGAATTAATAAGAGATTCTGTTCTTATGAGAGGCACTTGAGGTTAGTTTTCTCGTTCTGTCTTTCCACAGTTTCATTAAAATAATCATACACATATTGCAACTTTCTTGTCAGTTTTACCTAAAATTCAAAGACTGTGCCATAGTTCTGTTACATTCATTTTCCTCTGATCCCTTTGTGGAACCTCACATATCCTTAGACTGAACTTGATTGTGCTGAAATGAAAAACTCTACTTGCATTATCTTACATTTATTCATAAATGCATCCACAAAAACATGCTTACTTATATGTCAGAATCTAAATTCTGGAATCTTACGGTGTGCATCCTACCAGTTATGACGCACTAAAATATTCAAAATGCAAATCTAGCCTGATAGGATTCTAATTATAATTTGTATAAACTCTTACTCTGTGATAGTCAGTAATCTGCATCTTATTTCTTCTTTTATAAAGACTTAAATGTACTGATGTGGACATAAAACATTTGCACAGTGGTTGTGCTTTTTCAAAACTCATTCTTCTTTCACTGCTTATCTTGAGTCTTAACTTTGGAGGTTGTCATTTAAATGAATTCATGAAGGTCTCCTCAGGGTTTTTGTCTTGTTTAAATAAATTGAATCAAATTGATTTAGGATTCCTATTACAATCTGTTAAACTTTCCCAGGTTGTTGGGGGATATAATGTCATCAGAATTTTTTATGGATTACAAAGGAGAAAAATAATGAGGATTGCTCAGCAAGTTGCTTTGATATTAATTAATCATATAGGTAACATTCATGACATAATCACTTTAAATAAAAAAACTAGATCATATTTAATTAAGCTATTATTTTCAGAGTGTATCAATGATAAATTGTATAGTTTTAACTTTCAGAAGTAAATCCAAATAAATAAACAACTTAAAAGCTTTCTTCCTTATAAGCAGGGATCCTTGTTTTCTGGTCTCCACAGAAAACAGCAGAATCTGCATTTTTCCATGACCTACCAAAAGTGCAGTGGTGTCCTACAGCAAGTGGCACCATTTCTGCTCTCTTCTATTTTTGCTGTGGTGCTTGCCTCTTGGACAATCAGTGAGGGGAGGAGGGATGCAAAAATAAAAGAAGTCAGTAGTGCCACTAGCCATGGGATGCCACTGCACTTTCAGTGGGTTGTGGAAAAATGAGGATTTTTGTGTTTTGTTTAATGGAGATTTTTTTCCTGCAGAAGGTTAGGATCCCTGCTTATCAGGCCAATATTTTTACCTTAGAAATTCTCATTAAACACACCTCCTAGTGAAAGAGAGGGAATTTAAACTGTTTGCAGAAGGGAAGTTAAGGAGTGACCTGAGTGCAGTCCTAAGTATCTACATGGTCAGCAAAATTTTCATAAGACAGCTTTTCAGTTTAGCTGCTAAAGGAATAACAAGGTCTAATAGCTAGAAATTTTAGCCTGATAAATTTATTGGAATGAAAACAGAATTTTTACAGTAAGGGCAACAAACCATTGGAACAATTTGTGACGTGTTATAGTGGATTCCCCCTCACTAGAAATTTTTACTCAAAGATTGGTTTGTTATCTAAGAGGCATGCTGGCTTTCAGTGAATTAATTTGCCATATTTATCTGAATTCAAGATGACTTTAAATTTAAGATGACCCCCTTAATATTTAGAGTCTATACATGGGAGTATAAAATCTAATTATTGGGGGGAACATCTTTAATTCTCCACTCCCCACCCACAGCTGTATCAGAGAAAGCAGTGGTGAGGGACTAGATACCTGCCCCTTGTGTCCCATGGCTATCCCTTCTATGCCTGCTCCTCCTGCTACTTGTTTTCTACCAGTGCTTCTGCTGCAGTTCTGCTCCTTTGGGTCAAGAACTGGCATGGGGGAGCAAGGAGTGAGGGGGCAGGCTGCAGGTCCTCCCCAACCCTGTGGTCTCCCCTGCACACCCCCTGGCCATGTGCCCCCTTCCCCTACCAAACAAACAATTTTGGGCAGGGGCAAGGACCAGCTCAGCTCTGGCTTTAGCCCTAAGTCTAGGGCCAAAGCCAGAGCTGAGTCACCACCTGCCCCAGACAGGTATTTAAATCCAAGAAAAGGCTTTTTCCCCCCATATTGCTCAGGGGAGAGGGGGGAACCCTCATTTTGGATTTGAGTAAATATGGTTTGCATCGTCTATGGCCTGCATTATGCAAGAGTGTAGCTGCTCACGTTAATCCTTCCTGACCTTATAATGTATGAATCCATGTTTTATATTTTGTTGAAACGTGGTCAAGTGTTTATAGTGCTAGAAAACGCCTTATGAATAACATCCTAGATACTGTCCTACATATATTTAGTTCATTAGATGCAATGCAAACATTACAGGTGATTTATTTTTAATGGAATGATTGAAAATCATTCTTCATTTTATTAGAAAATATCCTAGATCAAAACTTCTTTCAATCTTTAGTTTAGTTGTTGTCTCTGCTGATGTAACTACTTTAGTTCTGAGGTTCTGTTTTTTTTTAATCTTTCATTTACACTAAAAAAAACCAAAAACAGTAAAAAATATTCGTCTCCAGGATGTTCTTGATGGTGCCACCCTGATATATTACAACAATCTATTATCGCAGCAACAGCTCCTGGATAATGTACAGAATTAGAACAATATATCACTGGTATAATATCCTAAGGACTGACATGTTTTGTAGGTTTTATTTTAGATGTATATGAAGGTGTATTTTATATAAATATAGGAAAGCTTTAGTAAATGAAGGGGAGACTCAAAAGTGCTGATAAATTTATTAAAATGCAGGCCACATATATACAGAAATTACAGTGAAAGGAATAATGAATGCAATAGCAACATTATTTATGGGCTCAGTACAATATGGTATCTTTCAATATGATATGAACATTGGCATTGTTTGATACAAAGATGGAATTCCATCATTTTCTCCTCTCTCTTCCAATATGATTTACTTATATGATTTACCTTACTAAAGTATTTGAGTACCTCACAATTCCCCCTTTCCCCCAAATATATGTATCTTTGCAACATGTTTGTCAGGATGGGAAATTATATGATCAATTTACAGTTGAAGTACAGAGGCCCAGAGAGATTAAGGCAATTATGCTCAAGGGCACCTAATTGTTTTTCCCAAAGTCAGAAAGAAAGTCTGGTGGAAGAGGGGACTAAATCTGGATTTTCTAGGGCCCAGGCTAAAGACCTAAGCACTGAATAGTTCTTCCTGTTATTTCTCTTTTCCTATGTGTTATTATTTTAAGAAGAACAGTATAGGTAACTTACAGGTCAGGGGACTGTCTTGGAAATCAGTGACACTGAAAAGGATTTAGTATCACATACATCTATGCAAGATGTGCTATTATAATACTGTTGCTAAGAGGGAGAAATTGATCCTTGAATATATACAGAGGAAACTATTGAGGACCTATGAGGAACTAGCATTATATTGCTTTAGCAAGATCATTACTGGAATGCTGATCTTAGCTCTGCAGTCTACAAGTTGAAATGGATGTTGAAAAATGGGGGAGTTTCTAAAAGAACCACAACAATGATCCTAGATGTTAAGTTGTAGAAGAGAGAGACAAGAATTTCTTCAGAGTTTCGCAGAAGATTAAGAAGTGACTTGATCTGCTTATTTCTGCCTGTATAAGGATACAAATTGTGAATGTCAAGGCCTTTTTTAATCTACAAGGACATAACAAGATCCAAAATCTAATAATCTAACACTAGGTAGATGAAGATTAGGCATACAATACAATTTTTTAAAATCAAGTATAGGAAAAATGCTATGGATTTTGTGGCAGACAAGGTTTTTTGGGTAAATGTGATATATTTTATTAGACCAACTAAATACTTGGAAAAAAAATTTCTTTGCAAGCTTTTGGGTACAAAATCCCTTCTTCAGGCAGAGGGGAGAGTCTTTTGTGAGATTTTCTCGGTCTTCCATCACCTGACATATCTAAATCAGCCTGGATATCTTGATTTAACTCAGCCAGAAGTTATAAGGCTGATACAGTAATTACTGAGTAAAATATTTTATGCAGGTCTAAATGATCTTAATGGTTCCTTCTGGCCTTAGAATTCATTACTGTTTATTATTTGGTTTGTGATAGCAAGTAGAAGCCAAAATTAGATTTATGACTTTATCATGGAAGCCACTGCACACACACACTTAATGGAAACATTGTTCCTACTTGGAAGAGGTGATAGTCTTAAGTGTATAAAAAGATGCAACACTTGTATCACTATGAAAAGATGCCAATACAATTGTTACAATACAACTGTTCTATCTTCATGATTCTTTAGGGTAGGGACAGACATTCAAAAAGCCTGAGCCTGAATTGAGTCAATCTTTTCAGGTTTGAACCGATTTGGAAGTGGATAGACATTCCCTTTTTATTCCAGAAATGCAGGCACATGCCTGGAGTGGCTCAGGCTAGAAGTTTGGGGGCTGGGGGGTGCTAGAGCAGCCCTCCCTTCCCTTCCATAGTACTGAGCTGGGGGGTGTGGCCAGGCCCTGGCAGGATGGTCTGATTAGTCCATCAGGAAATTGATAACAGTGTTTATCACCCCTAACTCAGTGTTTATCACCCCATTAAGAAAACAACAGAGGGCCATTACCAGCCACCTGTTGATTCTGCCTTTGTCACAGCACAGACCGGAGCCAGCATGTGGTCTGCTAGCTAATACACAGACACCTCTCAGCAAGGCAGAGGTGAGTGGGGAATTCCTGCTTAGCAGGGAGTGATGAGAGGGAGGGGGAAGAGCAGCCTGCAAGTTTCTGCTGGAGCTGCAGCTAGGGAGCAGAGGGGAGGGGCCAGCCCTGCTGTGGAGCAGAGACCCCTGCCCAGCCCAGAGAGCATGCCAGGATTCTGGGGGAGTCTGGTTTATCTTAAACCAGCAAGGGGTCTGGGACAGAAATTGCATCAACCAGTTTGAGCCAAATCAGTTAAGTCTGATACTACATTCAACCAGGTTTATATCAAACCGGTTTCAGCCATTTTCAAACTGGTTTATGTGTACTGAATATCTGTTCTGCTACAAGTTTAAACCAGTTTCTGATCACTTAAATCGGTTTATGTTTAATGTCTGACCCTAGCCTTAGTGATGTAAGTGTAGCAGAACTGCTCCAGATTTAATACTGCTTAATTCAGGGTCAAATCAATTAGCCCTCTCCTTTTAAAGCAGCTAAAATGTATTTTTATCTATACCCCAACTAATAAATAATGAGCAAGAATTGAGGATTCAGTTAAATATTGCGGGAATCTCACATGTCTGAAATATTATCTATCTACACATTTATGGAGAAAGATGTGGTGAGTTTTCCAGTCTGTAGCAATGGTAGTTTCATCTGTAAGAATGAATGGTTGTTGCAAGGTACCTAAATTGCTTTGATCAGAATGTTACTTCCTTTAGAGTATAGTGTCTTAATCAGTATGACACTGAACTCTTCCTTTCTGTTTTCAGGTTCATTCTAATAGTAGAAGGTCTCATAAATTTGGCTTTTCTGAATTATTTACCTAGACCAATGCTTTAAAAATGTGTGGGAGTTTTAAAACAGATGAAAGAGGTTAACATCAACATCACTGGCAGGTTCTAGCACTGGCAGGTTTCTTTGCACAGCTTTGTTCATATATTTCATTCATGTCATAAAATAGCCTTCTGTTCAAATCCTTGGCTCCTGATAAACAGCAGCTCAGCTGTTTAGTAAATAGCTATGTAACGATCTTATTACATACCCATATAGAGAGTGGGGTGATCTCAGGAAGCTCAATATCACTTGCTGTTTCAAAGAAGGCAGTGTGTCCCAACAGAAAAGGATAGTGTACTACTCATCCACTGTAGTACCTAGCTTCCCATCTCAAGTCAGACTTCACTTAATCATCCTAAGAGTGAATAAACTGCTATACTTACTTTTAGAAGCTGTTACAAGGACATTTCACCCATTTACTTTTAAAAACAAATAGAGAGAGCCATGTATTTTATAATGGCCACACTAAAATAGTTTAACTTAGCCTATAAATCACAGTGATGAGTCCTTAGGTGATACTTACTACTGTGTGAATCTGCTTAATATGTCCCATGGTTTCTCTAGCAAACCAAGGAATTTCTGTTGCAGTTCCTTAAATATTGTCTCAATGATTTGCAAATGAAAACACTATTAGGTGACAACTACTCTTATTCTTTAATAAGCAGTAATGCTGTTTCATGATTTCCGTAGAACAAAGAGAGCAGTAACATTCACCAAGGGTGAAATACACACCTGACAGAAGTCCAGCTATGATCCTACAAACCACTTAAATCCCATATGAACCCAATTGTGATATATCTTCATTTTATAAAAATATGTGGGGATGGAATTCCTGAAGAATTACTCTCAAGTGATTCCATCTCCTGTTACTCTCTTTATCACCATAATTTCCAAACCTCTCACAAGTATTAATCAGTTTATACTCAGAACACCCTTCTGAGAAGGGGACATATTATTATCCCCATTTACATCTGAGTTGCAGAGAGATTAAAAGATTTTCCCAAGGTCACACTTAAAGCCTCTGGCAAGGTAAGTCCTGAACACAAGAGCTAGTTGAAGACTGAATTCTCCATTTAATGAGAAATTCTGCAATTTCAACTTGTGTATTTTGAAGTAGGACCAAAAAAAAATAATTTCCCATATAATGCCAATTAAAAGTGATTCATTATGTGGATCATTTTTTTTCATTTCTATAAAAAGTATTCCTGTTTTGACTATCAATAATATTTTAATTTAAAAGGTAATTACTTTTATTTTGAAAAGTAATTTCAAAATGGCAAATCAAAGTGTTCTATTCCAAAGATATCTTTCAAAGACAAGTTTGTTAAAATTGACATATGTCTAAAAACACACTTTTAGATGAAAATGGCATTTTTCTGCATTGAAAAAATGCTTTGATGAAATTTTTCCAAGCTTGTCTAGTGTGAACTGTATTTGCATCTAGTGCTTTGATCACATGTCCACTGCTCTTTTTCACAAATAGCACAGTAAAAGGTCCTGATAATCAGAATACCTTTAAGAAGTAAGACTTCAGTCAGTTTGACCTGACCTGACCTCATAAACTGACCTAACACTTTTATGTTACATTTTCCTATTTTACTTACTGTCTTTTTCTTTTTGAGAGTTTTAAATATAATAGAAACGTCAATGATAAGCAAGTCTGCTGCTCCTGTTTATAAAAACATCCTGAGTTCCGTTGTAATTCATGTTACCAAGGATGCATTCTCCAATATGTAAAAATATTTTTTCATACACTTATATAAATGAAATGGAAAACACCTGTTAGGTCATCATCATCCTGCCAGTGCAGGAGACTTCTATTTATTTGCAACCTAAGGCATATTTTCTTTATCATTACGAAGAGGCATGTATGCCATATAATTATTTCATTTCAACCCTCTAGGCTTTTATAGGGATTCTGACAGTTACATCTAACAATGTTAAGGATAATAACTGGGGATAGGTTGATTGTCAGATTACAAATCCTTTAAAAAGTTCTGGCAATATTAGCTTCAGGGACACCAGGTTTCTATACTAATACAATACTAGGGAGGACCTGGGAGCAAACTATGCTAAACCAACTCTTTTAATTCAGTATGTCCCTTATAATGTTAATAACATGTACATTGTAGCCTCCATAACAGAACTATTACATGGGCTGATAAACATTGAACAGCAGAGTTGGCAATTTAAATGAGTGTTGGGTAAAATATTCATCATTTTTTGCATGTATACTTTTGGATTACTTCAGGGAATGGCCACTGGTATTTCTCCCCTTTCAGGCTTCTACTAAGTCAGCTTTCTATAACTCTCTACATCAGAGGCAGGCAAAATATGGTCCATGAGCTGGATGTGACCCACCAGGCCATTCTATCTGGCCTGTGGGACCTCTAAAAAATTGAGAATATATTTATCTGCTCCTGGCTGCCTGTCAAAGATGATAGGAGTGAGGGGCAGTAGGACCCAGGGGGAGCTGGCAGCAGGAAGCAGAAGCCCAGCCCTGCTCTACCCTCAGTCATTTCCTTACTTCCTGCCCCTCATGGCTCCCCACTGCATGGCTGGACCAGGGAACACAGGGTGCTGCCAGTATGGGGGGGTGTGCACATGTGTGCAGGCAGGGGTAGAGTATGCATAGGCAATATGTGAGGAGGCATGGGGGAGCATGTGCCCCCCCCCGACAGGGCCGCCACTATCGCCACCTGCAGGAGCTCACCAGCTATAGCCCCGTCACTGACGCTGGTAGTGACACCTGCAGGAGCTCACCAGCCCTGCCCCAATTGCTTACACCGGTGGTGGTACGTGCAGAAGCTCACCAGCTCCGCCCCCACCACCAATGCTGCTGGTGGCACCTGTGGGTGCCCCCCCATTCTCAGGAGGCACCAGTTGCTCATGAGAGTGTGTGTGTGTGAGTATGTGTGCAGGTAGGGGCAAAGTATGTGTGTGTGTGCAGGCAGGGGCAGAAAGTGAGTGTGTGTGTGTGTGTGCAGGTAGGGACAGTGTGTACAGGTAGAGTGTACATGTGTGCACAGGCAGGGCAGAAGTGTGTGTTCATAGGGTGAGTCCCACATGCACACTCCACCATACACATGCACCCACACCCCCCTCACACTGCCATATATGCAGAACCCCACACCCATACCCCGTCACACACACAAGCTGCCCTCCCCCCATGCATACCTCCACAAACACCATACTCACCCACACCCCACATATCCATACACACACTCACATGCTCCCTCACCCCACATACCCATGCACCCACAGCCCCCCACAAGCCTATACCCCCCCCACACAGTATACAAGTATACTTCATTTTAAGCTATTGTGCAATCACTTCTATGTACACTACACAAACACACATAAACCAGGGCAAATTATTTTTTGAAATCAAATTAATGAATGTTTTAGATGTTTGCTTTTTAGAATATAATTTGATATTTTTCTGGTTCTGAGATACCAAAACCCCTTGCTGAAAGGAATATTTCTCAGGGCAAGGGGAGGGATTTCTGATGGCAAAGGTCAGGGGCTAGGGGGCAGGATTTCTAGTCCCAAGATGGTAACTAGGGGGCAGGGCACCTGTCAAGGGGTAGGGCTACCCATGCGGCCCTCAACAGCTTGTCAAAACTTGTTAAGTGGCCCTCCACCTGAAATAATTGCCCGCCCCTGCTCTACATCTCTTTTTGAGCATGGAGGTACACCAAATCAGCCATTCCCTTTTCCATTCATAAAAAACTTTTGTCAAAGAAGCAGGTTACCTGCTCACCCCCTAATCATCCTGAGTGAAAACCAGTATTCCTATGTTCCAGACTGAACTTGTCATCACAGGAGGAGTAAGTTGGTGCTTTCATAACAGCAAAATTTAAGAAATCATCTAGGATATGCTGAGAGGATGAACTAGGAGAAAGGAAAGAGTTGGCCAGGAACATGAACCTTCCAACACCCAAACTCATAAACTTTGGTTTAATTCCACACAAAACCATTCCCACACAATAAATGTGTGTTCTGTTTTGGTTTGATTGTAAAATAACCCTTTAAGTTTATTTTCACTTGCTTTGGATTTTGTTCACAGACATATTATGAAAAAATCCTGAAGACTGTTGTCAAATCTCACAGGCTTCCTCATTGAAAATATATGTGAGCATCAAAGAATCCTGTGAATTTTTCTGCAAGTCCACACTGTTCTGTCATCAGTATAAATCAAATGTGTTTGATAACTGCAGCTGGTATTTGGAATTTATCTACACTCTGTAACTGAATATAGTTATAACATATATATATATATATATATATATATATATATTGCATTGATTCTTTCTTGTATCTATTATTGTATATAGTGTTCTCTTAACTCTCTGTTGACTGGTTCATTGTTGAATTGTGGATTGATTATTGTTGTATATTTCAATACTTACCTTCATAATGTATTCTTGTTAACCTTTGCCTCAGTGTTAAGTTTTCATTGACAGTGATATACCTCTGGATGGGGCCGGTTGAAGGCTAATGTCCGGGGGAATTAACCCTTTGTTGTCCTGGATCATACATACATAGATATAATATATGTATATAATATAATATAATAATATATTATATGTATTATATGTTATATATATATATATGTTATAACTATATTCAGTTACAGATATCTGTATGTGTGTGTATTATATATAGATATAGATACACACTGTTGAATATCAATACAGCATCAATAAACTATGGGACTGGGAAAGTAGTGTGAATGTTATGAACTGTGGTATACAAATGTTATGCATTCATGTGTATATATGTATACAAATATACCTAGATATATTTCAATATAGCTTCTAAATATATGTACATAAATGATTTTTGTGACGCTTACAATTTACTCTCTTAGTTTGCAGTCTCCCTCTGCCTTTCTTTTTATATGTGTGCATGTGTGTAACTTCAGAGAAAGGCAGAGAGAGACTGCAAATTAAGTGTGTGTGTGTGTGTGCGTGTGCGCGTGCATCAGTGTGTGTGGGGGTTGTAGCTAGGGGTAAGGAATCTCATGAGTGAGATTTTCCAGATCTTTTGAACTGCTTTCTGGTGTTCTGTGTAGCATAACCTGGTCTGTGTGGTCTCTATTATTTGGTCAGGCTCTATGATTACTAAATACTACAACAATATGAGGAGGAGTGGCCAAGAGTCAGGATCATAGAATCATAGAAAATTAGGGTTGGAAGGGACCTCAGGAGGTCATTTAGTCCAACCCCCTGCTCAAAGCAGGACCATCCCCAACTTGGTCATCCCAGCTGGGGCTTTGTCAAGCTGGGCCTTAAAACCTCCAAGGATGGAGATTCCACCACCTGTCTTGAAGACCAAGCTCATGATAAGGACACCTATTATGTGCACGAAGGTTTGTTAGGCCTTCATCCTCAGCAAGGGTCTATATGATCCAGGACAACAAAGGGTTAATTCCCCTGGACATTGGCCTTCAACCGGCCCCATCCAGAGGTATACCACTGTCAATGAAAACTTAACACTGAGGCAAAGGTTAACAAGAATACATCATCAAGGTAAGTATTGAAATATACAACAATAATCAATCCACAATTCAACAATGAACCAGTCAACAGAGAGTTAAGAGAACACTATATACAATAATAGATACAAGAAAGAATCAATGCAGGCCTCACACCGGAGGTGGCAGGCAAGATCACTCTGAAGCTGACAGGCAAGATGGCCCATCAGTATTCCCTAGAGGATTTCTATCTTTTCCTCACTCTCAGTGAGTACTCAGTACCTCCAAAGGGATGGGTGATACTTTACCATCCAAAGGTATGCAGCTGAGTACAGGTAAGTAGAGGATGGCTCTGTCTATGAGTGTATACATCCACGAATGGATGGAGTTCAGTTACACACTCCAGTCTACACACTCCACTCAAGCGACTCTTATACTAATCACATATATGAGCAGGTTTCACACCAAGTGCTTATCAAGTGACTCAGTTTCTCACAAGCTTTCAGTCCCGATTGGACACAATGCCCACTGACACCAACTCAGTCACTCTCCCAGGCAAGTGCCCAGCCACCACACAGGCTCACAAATCACACAGACACAATCACTTCCTCCGTAGCTCTCCAAGTGACTGTTCTGACAGGTTTTGTAGTATCCACCTCACACCACCTGTCAATCATATGCCAGAACCAATTATTGGGCAGACCTTTCTATCATTCATCTGTTCATTACATTACTGACCAATCTGCGGGGTTGTAACCTCAGGTAATTATTTCGTGCCACACTTTACATTGGAAACATGTTCCCTCCAGATTCAAGTTATATAATACAGGTTGATTGCACATGCTTGTCAGTCCTTTGTAGCTCAATGGGCCCATAAGTTCAAGAGTTCACTCTCCTCCATCCGGGGTACTGCAGCTGGGGTTAATGCTCTAGGTAACCTGTTCCAGTGCTTCACCACCCTCCTAGTGAGAGAATTTTTCCTAATATTCAACTTTAACCTCTCTTGCTGCAACTTGAGGCCATTGCTCCTTGTTGTGTCATCTGTCACCACTGAGAACAGTTCAGCTCCATCCTCTTTGAAGCTACCCTTCAGGTACTTAAAGGCTGCTGTCAAATCCCCCCTCAGTCTTCTTTTCTGCAGATTAAATAAGCCCAGTTCCCTCAGCCTCTCCTCAGAAGTCATGTGCCCCAGCCCCTGAACCACGTTTGTTGCTCTCTGCTGGACTCTCTCAAATTTGTCTGCATCCTTTCTCCCAAAACTGAACAACGTACTCCAGATGTGGCTTTACCAGTGGAGAATAGAGTATAATAATTTCTTCCTTTGATCTGCTGGCAACACTCCTACTAATGCAGCCCGATATGCCATTAGCCTCCTCAGCAACAGAGGCACATGGCTGACTCATATCCATCTTATTGTCCACTGTAACCCCCAGATCATTTTCTGCAGAGCAGCTGCTTAGCCAATCAGTACCCAGACTGTAATGGTGCATGGGATTGTTCCGTCCTAAGTGCAAGACTTTGCACTTGTCCTTGTGGAACCTCATGAGCTCTCGTTTGGCCCAATCCTCCAGTTTGTCTAGGTCATTCTGAATCCTAGCCTGCCCTACCCTCCATCATATTTTCTACACCCCCCAGCTTAGTGTCATCCATCCCATCTTCCAGATTGTTAATGAAGAACAAAACCAGCCCCAGGACTGACCCCTGGGGCACTCCAGTTGATACCGGATACCAGGTAGACATTGAGCCATTGATTACTACCCATTGAGCCTGACAATCCAGAGAGCTTTCTGTCCACCTTACAGTCCATTCATCCAACCCATACTTCCTCCGTTTGGTTGCAAATCTTTTCATTCAGTAGTACCTGTGAGAAATGCCCTGTGTCTGTTCCATCATGGCCTCTTCCCTCTGCATCTGAGGTAAAGTTGAGATTCCTCCTGCTATCTCACTGCAGTCAGTTTAGGCTAATGGGAAACTGTGGCTTTTCTTGGAATGTGAACCCAGTAATGTTGAAGTCTTGAACCCAATAACTTGAACCATGTCATGATCATGTCAGTTTAACATTAGGCAATCAATTTGCCCCCACTTCCCCACTGCTCAACATTACTGCAATACAAGCCAATGATTATCCAAATACTAGGGGTGTGCGAAACAGGCCATATTCAATTTGCATTTGGCCCAAATTGGGGACAGTGGTTCGATTTGTTGCTTCGGATCACTGTCCCCAATTCGATTCAGCCGAATCCAAATCTGAAGATTTGATGCTGATTCGGAGAATGAGTGATTCAGCCATAGACACAGCTTTAAATGTTTTTTCTACATACCTCAAAGTACCACGTGTGGCTTTTGAATGCTGCAATGCTGGGGCAGATGGAGCATCCCACAGGAGTGGGGGGTGGGGGGGCCGCATGCTTGGTGGTGAACCTGGAAGTACTTCTGGTTCCCTTCTGGGTCTGCTGGGGAGCATGTTGCATCCCCCACCCCTGCCCCTGTACCCCTCTGGCTCAGCAATCAGCCACAGGGGGACCCCCCCCCACCCAGGAGGCACCAGTCACCAAGCCTGGGGAGAATGGTAGGGCCCCCAGCATGCTCTCCGGTGGACCCAGAAGTGAACCGGAAGTGCTTCTGGTCCACTTCTAGGTTTGCTGCTGAGCACGCTGGGGTTACCCCATGTTCCTCTGGGATGCTCCATCCTCCCCAGCATCACAGAATTCATGAGCTACATGGTACCTTGAGGTATGTAGAAAAGACATTTAAAGCTGTGTCTATGTCTGAATCACTTAATCTTTCCAGATTGATTGGAGGGTTCTGATTCGTAGAGATTAAAGGTCTCCTGATTCAATTCGGATTCAGAGTTGGCCACTGAATCAGGTTGAATCTCTGGCAAATTAAATCAGAAACCGAAGCTTCACACAGCCCTACCAAATACCCATTGGCATATCATTTGGGACTTAAAAATCTTAAATAGATACTTTCATATCTTTATTACTGGATCTATGTTAAACCGTAAAAAAAGGGGTCTGTGTTTTATTGAAACTTTCAGCAGTACATTTACAGTTTGCATGTACAGAAACTAAGAGTAAATGTACTTATTCATCAGGAAACTTGAAGCTCCAAACTTGAGACAGTCTTGGCCAGGTACACGTGTTTTGTTTCTATCAGGAGAATCACCCATCTCCCAATAAACTACCAGCAGTAGTCCACATCCCCACCATCAGGGCTCTACCCTTGGGCTAGCCCCAGGGCCACCCCAGAGCTGGGGTGGCTCTTTGCCTGCCCCAGTCTGCCCCTTAAAATGCTGCAGTGACCCAGGGACCCTGTGCCACCTACAGGCAACCTCTGGCCTCCGAGTCCTGCAGAAGCCTGCCTTGACCCCAGCATTGCACCCCAGCCCAGCCCAGCCCCATTGATACTACAGGTACCTGCCCAGGCCCTCCAGCACTTGGACTGTTGCACACAGTCTGAGGGTCTTCAAGGGAGCCATGCTGGTGTCATCTCTGATGTCACACACCTGCTTCTGGGAGTGGAACTGGCCCCAGGAGGAGACCGCAGACCATGTGGTGCTGTGGGGTAAGGACAAGGTCCTGAACCAGTTTGCTTGGAGTGAGCACTCTAACAACCATATCTGTGAGGGCCTGTCAGGCTGCATGCAGTTGGCCCTTTGGGCACAGTGGGTCAGTGTCACCAATCACAACCACCAGATGTGGGCTGCCTGCAGGGCAGCTGAACTACATCCTCATGCCCCAGGACCCTGCCCTGAGCTGTGCCATCTACTCCAGCACAGGTAGCCTGCCCAAGCCTCTACTGTAGTCTGGCAGCAGCAATGAGACATCAGTGGAGGAGGGCTTCTTGAGGCACCAGGAGCCCATCCCACCACAGTTCCCACCCCCCGGTGTCATCCAGCAGTTCTGTCAGCCTGAGCCGGTGCCTGCCCCACCAGCTCCTGGTGCACAGACACACCCAGGATGCCAACCTGGCCAAGGCACCACCTGCCCTTAGAAGGTCCAGCTCCTCCCTAGAGGGGTCCCTGCTCAGGCATCCAGGCACCACATCCCTGTACCTCAGGACACCATCAGGAGCTGCACATCATCACCACCAGTGAGGACAGACTCAGGACACTGGGAATGCCTGCCACACCTATCCAGTAAGTACTGCACTGAGGGAGCCCTCCCCACCCCTGCCTCCATCATACCCCTGAGCCTGCCCTTTGGGCAGGGGGCTGGACCCAATGATCTTGCAAGGTCCCTTCCAGCCCTAATGTCTATGAAATTTATGAAATCATGGATGCTGTCCACCCAGCCGGCACTCACATTGGTGCAGGCACCATGGTGGTTGATGATGGCCTTCAGCATGATGGAGTAAAGCCCTGCCAGCTATAATAGGGATGGTTGCCATGGGGCAGGAAGGTGATGGGGATATGGGTCCTGTCCAGTGCCCCAATGCAGGA
>NW_005842518.1:269229-283230 GCF_000455745.1 Alligator sinensis | reverse complement strand
GCCCAAGACATGGGACCCCGCCACCACCTTCAGGGGGTCATGCACCCAGAGCATGGTGTGCCCCAATAAATCTTGGAGGGTGCCACAGACCTCCAAGACAGCCTCCTCAGCAGTCACCTTGCCCATGCCAAAGAGGTGGCCGATTTAGCACAGGCTAGTGGGTGCAGACAGCTTGAGCAGAGTGATGACTAGTCAGGTGTCCATAGGGAGGGGATGCTGCATGGTGGTGACCTGCCACTCCAGATGCAGGCAGAGCTGCTTGAGGAGCTCCTGGAAGGTGGCCCAGCCCCTGGTCATCATCCTAGGTGCCATTGGTTCTCAGCATCTTTCTTAGGTAGTCACATTTAGCCTGCAAGAAACCTTCAACGTTCAGTTGACAGATCTGTGTTCCAGGGTCTAATCTTTGGTGTGCTTGGTCTGGAAAGGGATTGTTGTAATCACTTCAATTTTGAGTTTTGCTCCATTGACCAGGAGGCCAGTTAAAGGCATTAGGTCACTATTTTGGTGACATTAGTTGCAGATCCAGGAATTCAAATTTCAGAAATTCAACAAGTCAAGAAATTGATTAACAGGGTGGGTCACGTGAAGGTTGTCACCATCCACTGGAATTCATCTACAGTCTTGACCCATTGACAAAACAATGGCTTCTGGCTTTCTCTTCAACTGTGATGGAGAATGGCAATATTCCACAAATCTGGCAGCAATGATGATAGCCCTGCCAAAACCAGGAAAGCTGGTACATGACCCTGGGAACTATAGGTCCATCTCTTTGCTCTGCACAATCTATAAGCTCCTGGAGTGGCTCATCCTTCTAAGAATTAGCCCTATCATCAACCTATTACTTCCACAAGAACAGACTGGCTTTAGACCCCATCATAGCTGATGTAAACAAGTCCTTGCCATCACTACAAACATAAAGGCTGGTTATCATTGGAAGCTCAAGATTGGGGCTGCGTTCATAAATCCAGGAGCTCATGGTCAGCATGAGATCTTTCTTCATAGATCTTTCATCAGCTTATGATACTGTATGGAAACACAGACTGATGCTCAAACTGTCCCTGCTGCTGCCATGTTCCAAAGTACTCCAGCTGCTGTGGACTTTGAGGAACAGAAGGATGAAAGTCTACTTATGAGATAAGGTCAGCACTCTAAGACTACTCAACAACAGCCTTCCACAGAATAGCATTCTAGCATTGACACTTTTTAACATTTACATAAGTGATATGCCCTATACATCATTGCAGAAATGTATCTATGCCAATGATATTGCTTTGACCACACAAGCAAAATCTTTTCAGAATATTGAAGCCACACTGAACTCTGACTTATCAATAATGGCTGAATACTTTCATAAGTGAAGACTATGACCAAATCCAACCAAGTCCACCATCTCCACATTTGAACTTGACAATCGCAAGGCACATAACACCATCACTGTCACCTTTAGTGGAGAAAAAGGTCATGACCTGACTCCTACCTACCTTGGGGACCTACCATTATCACTTCCAAAAGACTTCCATGAAAACAAAGGCATGAATGAACATCATCCGAAAGCTTACCAGTACAAGCTAGGGTGCAAAAGCTGCCATCCTCTGCACTTCTGTCATAGCCCTGGTCTTCTCAACAGCTGAGTACTGTGCACCTGTTTGGGCCTCAAATTAACATACCAAACTCATTGACACACAAGTCTGCTTGGTAATGAGGACTATCTCTGGAACTTTGATATCAACTCCAGTGCAGTGGCTACCAGTACTTTCAAACCTTACTCCTCCCTCTATTCAGGATACAGCAACATACAAAGAAATAATGGATATCAATAGTAATCTGGACCTTCCCATCCACAGGGACCTTCAAGATTTCCCAACTTGTTACATGATTTCACAAAAACATTTTTGGACACAAACCGAGCTCCTCCTGTACCACATCACTGAAGAATTTTGGAGGAAAGGTTGGGCAAAAAACACTTTCCCAAATAAAGCCCTTGTTTCTCACCCACAAATGCAACAACCAGGCTTCAACCTTCCATGGAGCATGTGGACAACCCTTAATAGGATACACACTGGACGTAGCTGGTGTGGCCACCTGATGCACAAGTGGCACCTAAAAACCTC
Organism: Alligator sinensis; assembly: GCF_000455745.1. Lineage (NCBI taxonomy): Eukaryota > Metazoa > Chordata > Crocodylia > Alligatoridae > Alligator > Alligator sinensis. Next base: position 281,119 of record NW_005842518.1, on the reverse strand, counting down.
ACTTGGTTGTGACTGTGGAAATCCTGACCAAACCATGGAGCACATAATAACATCCTGCCCCAGATACAAGTTTGAGGGCTACATCTTGGCGTTACACTTGCTTTGCAGCAGGTCATTGGTCTAATTGGGGAATTTGGAATTAAAACTGCTTTTGCTCCTGAAGCCATACAAAAGAAGAAAGAAGAAGATCCCAGGTGTGCTGGATAATGTGCAGCCACTAGTCCTGGCTGGTCCAATGGGCCTACAGGCCACAGGGCTGGAGCCCCAGGAGCTCATGGACAGCATTAGTGGTGGAATCCACATGTGCATCATTGGTGTCCCTGCTGGGGTCTAGACAGCAGTACAGGGACTGGGCAGCAGAAGCATGGTGGCAGGGGGCCTCAGATGACATGTTGAGCCTGGTCACATGGCTGCACAACATAGAGGGGGGCAGGTGGTGGTTGCCACAGCGGTGAAGTGTGGTGAGCAGGGTGGCGAGCAGGAGCCTGGGGCACAGGTCATCACTCCCAGGGCCTGGGGGTGCAGCATCCATCACAAGGTGGGCACAAGCCTGGCAACAGAGTCATAGAAGGTTGTGCCGGAATGCTGCAGCCTGGTCAAGTCCAGAAAGGCAGGTGGCACTGTAAGAGTGCTTTTACTGTAAGTAAAGACTGACTGTCTTTACTTATAAAAAGTTATGTCTGTTGGAGGACAACATCCCAAGTTGATAAATTATCCATTTGTTAAGGATAGTCATCATAATTCTTTCTTCTGGGTTTTCTTTTTTTGCTTTTCTTTAGAAGTTGACAGTGTCATATTTCATTTACACAGGAGATGTTTGCAGGGGGATACAAGGCAATAGTTAAGACAAAAATAACAGGAAAGTAGAAATGTACAAATTAACTAAAATTAAGAATGACCTAGCTACTTTACCAATTACATATTAAGAGACCCTTATGTATCCTCCAACTGTACAGAGAAAGTGAAAAAAAAAATCAGGAAGGAAATTCATATGAGATAAAAGGAAAAACTGTAACATTAAGCTGCTGCCTTCATGGGAGCTTTTGGGAGTACAGCAGGAGTTTTGGAGGTATACTTCCTGGTAGCTCTTATGAAGTGGAGCTGCCCTTTCACACTGGAAATAATTTCCCTCTTTAACCTGGTTTCCAAACTAACTTTGTATACATAGCTCCTCCTAATCTGGTGCACAGAGGTACCTCTAACAATAAGGGGCAGATCCAGAGGTGGTAGGAAGGGTGCATCAGTGCAGTTGTACACCCCCACCTCACCTGTTGGTTCCCAGTCCACCCAAAGTTTAAAACCAACTGTCTGGAAGTAGCAACAGCATTTCTATTCAGGCAGCAGTGACAGACTCAATTGAGTTTATGGATCGTCATTATAATCTACTTGCTTCCTTCTAAACTCTTTATGACATCAGTATTAATGACCCTCTCTCTTTTTAATGGTTTGGATATTTGACTTTCAAGGTAGCCTTTCTCCTACAGTTCTGCTGTCTGTTAGCTGCTCATGGTAATGTAGCTTCTATTTCACAGCCCTGCAGACTGTTTTTAACTCTAGCTACAAACATTGACTTGGGTGTAGAAATAACTTTCAATGAAGCATTGGATGCAGTGCCAAGATGCTAAACAGGCTAGATTTTGTTGTATGAATCTGAAAAAGAGATATCCATTTAATTATGATGACTGCAGAAATAATGAAAAAACATGTTTTTATTATTTTTCCTAGTTTATTGTGTTTTTTTATGTATAATATATGACATAACAAATGAATGCACATTCCAATAAATTTATATTTTCTTTGGTTCTGATCTTAAACTGAATAATATAGCCCTAGGCCACTAGCTTATTAGAAAAGTTTCTAATTTATTTTTAACTAGATAAAAAATATGCCTTGTGTTACATGTGATGATGCATTACATCAACTGCTTCCCTTTTTTCAAAATCCTGGGTCCGCTGATGCTAACAATGGACTTTCAAACTAGGACTCCCACTGCACTTAGTTACAGTACTTGACTGGGCCACAAAGGAGAGGGAAAAGGTTTTTTTTTTTTTAATTTGGTCTACCAGCTTTAAGTTTGCAATACCTCTAAATCAAACGGTGGCAGTTTCACAAAAAAAGGCAATTAAAAAGGACACTGTAACCTCATGGAGTTGTGAGCAAATCTGCTCCTGGTGAACTGGCCACCAGGGGGCAGGAGATTGCTCCCCACCTCCAAGAGCTGCCTGCTCCCAGAAACAGGGAGCTCCAAGCCCCACATTCCAAGATTGCGATTGGGGAGCAGGGTCTGGGAGGTCCATATCTTCCAGCCCCCACTTTGCCACTGTGAACAGGGAACAGGCAGCTGAGAGATCTTTATCTCCCACTGCCAGCTTGGTGGTCATGGGGCCAGTGCTGAGAGATCCTTATCCTGAGCTGAGCAGGGAACAAGCTCCATGGCCTGTTCCCCACCCAGCTGTGTGCTCACAGAGCTGAATGGGGAATAGGCTCACCAGCCTCCAGTCTGCAATCATGGAGTGGGGGCTGGGAACTGTCTTGATCGGGGCAGGTCCCAACTGCATGCCCCAGTTGGTTGAGTGAGGCACGGGGCTTGGAAAGAGCTGCAGGGGTGGGGTAGATCCCAGCCCCCTGCCTTGATCTGCCACTGGGACCTGTTCCTCCCCTGAAGCTCTTTCCAAGTCTCCTGCCCCTGATCAGGGAGCTGGGGCCAGAAGCTCCCTGCTGTTGGGGCAGAGTGACATTGTCCCCTCCCCAACAGCAGGCAGCCCTCGGGGGCAGGGTCTAATGTCCCAGCCCCAGCCAAGATACAGCTCCCTGCTAGCCCCTGGGTTAGCAACTGGGGGGAGCCTAGAGCTCCCCCTGGTTGTGGCAGGAGCCCATTGTAGGGCCCCAGGAAGTGGGAGCAGTTTTCTGCCATTACCGGCAAATTTGCTCCTGCTTCTCTGCATGTGTAGATGCCTGTCCAGGAGCATTTACTCACAAGTAGTTTACTCTTGCCCACTGAGATTTACAAAACTGCCTAAACAGGTTAGGTATCTTGCTTAGGTGCTTCTGATCATAGATGATAGAAGGATAAAACATAACAGGGGAAAATAGAATGATAACAAGACTGAGGGGAGATGAGGAGAACGGGGGAATTACTACAATCTAGAAGAGTTGGGACCTGAAGAATGTGCAGGCCGCCTCCCAATCCCATCCATGTCGCCATGTGCGAGCCGGGAGCGATACGTGGACCCGTCTTGCGCATGCGGGCTGTGGCCAGCAGCCCGGGCACGCGGGGTCAGAGGAGACCGTGCAGCGGCAAGGCACGCACGGGCTAGAATTAGTCACAGAGGCGTAGTGGTTGATTCAAAGATTATTTACTTACACCCAAGATGGTCGCGGTGTAGGCTGGACAGTTTCCAGGTTCAGCTCCGCTTAAATCCTCGTTGGAAGACTACGACAAATTCGGTTCTTGGGCCCCGGAGTTGTTAAGGCTCCGCGGGTTCGGCAATTTCTTTCCCACGGAAATGTCGAAGCTCCGTGGGTTTGGTTCGGCTCTCTGGCCCCGGAGTTGTTCAAGCTCCGTGGGTTCGGATCTTGAGTATATAGGATAGGGATACATCTAGGATTGCGCTCGGCGACGGGGAGAGGCCAGAGGCTGTTTAGACCTCTGTTGTCTTCTTAAGAAATGCGTTGGGTCCGTAAGGATCCGCAGTGCTTAGAGATCTTCACACAGCGTGAAGATCTCCTCCTCCTGGTGTTCGTGGAGTCCTCCCTTGCGGGGGTTCTCCTTGGAGTTCTCCAACTTTTTCTCCAACTTGGGCGGAAACCACCCAAGCTCTTTATACGGCTAGCAAGCCAATTGTTAGCCGCCACGTGTGCATAATTTAGAATTGGCCAATAGTGGGGCACAAATTAGAATACGAATGGTGGGAACTCCTTTGCACCGTGCATTTCTGAGATGCAAAAGAAATGCACCATGCAAAGAAAGCTACAAATTGGCGGGAAAATTCTCCATTGCAACGGAGTAGTTCTCTGTAGCAGAGAACTCCACCGTGCAAAGAAGCTGCAATTTAGCGGGAACATAATTTAGCAGTGCCGAAGCACACACAAACAAAAACTCACAACTTTGGGTTGTGACAAAGAAGAATGCTTTCTTTGCATTCAAAAGCTTGTCTAACTTTATCCCAACTATATACTTGGTCCAATAAAAGATATCCCTTGACTTTCCTTGGTCCCAAATCCTTGAATTTTATACAATCTGGAAAACAGACCAGAAGCAAAACAGAGCTGACAAAGGTGAAATGTACACCAGGATACAGAATAAAGGGAAAGGAATGGAAATGTTTGGATATTTTTTTGTGAATAATGGCATAGAAGGAGGATGGGGGATGGGGGAGAATCACTGTGGTTATGAAGACATGAAAAATCCATTAGGTATTAAATACAGATATAAAGCATGCATAGACAATTTCCACAGAATCTAATGCTCATTGAAGAAAAGCATCTAAGATGCACATTTCCCACTTCCCACCCTCCCCAACTTTGGACATGTCATTGTGCCTTTTTGTTTTAAAAAGGAAAGCAATATTTTAGTACAGAAGAAAAGAGGGAGCTGACTCTTTCAAGAGATGATACTAAATTGATTTGATGGTTGAAATTAATCAGAAAAGCAATCAAGGCAAAAGGTAAAATTACAATCTACATTACAAAGAGTGGAAAAAACACACACAGACTTTCAGGAAAACATAAAAGGAACTGCAGATATAAATGAGAAAGTGCGCTGAAATATGCTTTGACTGTTGTGTTTATTCACTTGTGCGACTACCCATCTTTTTTAGTCAAACCAAGTAACTCAATAAAATAAGTGTCATCTGTATTAACCAATGCAATCTTTTTATAGTCCTGCAGTAATTCTTCTGAATTTATATTAGATATTGATGTTGCCAAATTATAAATTATAGTAGTCTCATGCTTTACAATAGGATGCTTAGAATACAAATTATCAACAGAAAGTTCATGTCATCTGAAAATGAAATATGTTGAATATGACTGTCTACAATCAAATGTAGTTAATTGAAATTACCTTGCATTGTCTATTTTTCTCAAGGGAAAGCAGCTAAAGTACTTACGTTACAATTCAGGATACACTGAAATGTTGTATGGTGATCCAACATAGCTGTTAGGTCATGGTCATATATTAGGCAGTATTTTTCAAACAACCTTGGTCTGTATGCTTTATGTTCATATTTAACAATACTGTGCTGCTTAAAAATGTAATTTGTTCACTTGGCACATTCCACTCCCGATCTATTTAGAAATGCAATGGAATTCTACCATCAATTCCACTGTGTGAAATCAGAGTTCTACACTCCCACTGCATAAATCCCTTAGTCTCAAAAGACTCAATCAGTAAAGTTATGTAGTCAGTTATTCAAAGTAAATATTCAGCATCTTGATCTACCTAAGCAAATACTTGGAAAGTTTGGGTCAGATGCTCACTTCATGTAAATTATCAGCACTCTGTTGAATAAGTAGCTTTAAACACTCAACACCATTGCTAATCAAGGAAGAAACTGAAGCAATTCAGCTTTAAAAATTTTCTAGGACTTTAGGGACACTTCCTCACAAGTGTGCATGTGTGGTTTGTGGCACCAGAAACCTGCCCACAGTATTGCAAACACCACACACTGCACGTGCACATATATATGTTTGCTGCACTGCTGATTAGCAGCATGGTGGGGGGTTTTTGACACTGGGATCTCAGAGCCAAAATAAGCAGTGCGGCACATGTGACTACAGTGACTGCAGTGTGCAGCACCCGTAACCGGAACCTGGCCAGCCAGATCCATGCTCCAGCTACCAGCCAGGTTCTGTGCACACAGATCACTGCTGCTGCAGCCCTCAGAGGCCCCCAGGACACCAGGTAAGACTGCTGGGGCCAGTCCAGGTGCTGGCGCCAGACTGTCTTATCCCATCTGGGGCAATATGCCATGCACCAGTGCATGTGTGCAAGTGTGTGCCCAGGAACAACTAGCAGTGGCACAAATATGTGCCACTGCGATTTGTCCCCTGGAAAATGCACATTCCTACTCATAGGGATGCGCCCTGGAGGTTTTTTCAAGACTGACATAAAAAAGATGACTATGAACTATGTAACACTGAATTGATAAGTGTTCTAAGGAAACATAGGGCCAGCTTATATTTCACCTACTAGATACATAAATGGATTTAGGTATCTAAATGCAATCCCATTCCACCTGTTCATGTCCCTGAAAAACTGTTAATATAAAAAGTGGGTGGGTCTTCCTTCTTCTCACTGCTTTTTGAAACAGTCTTAAGGATAACATGGTGGTATGTTGCAAAGTAGATGCACTAATGAATTTTCAGGAACGTGAGCATGTGCTTAGGTGCTAAAAACACTTAAAATTGCAATAGGTGGAACAAGAACTGGTCCGTGGTGTAGATATGTCAAAACAAGAAGTAAACTGTTAACTAATTTTCATATGGCTATAAGCTTGTTCAGTAAATTCTGGATGTCTGGTCCCTAGAAAACTTGCCTGATACAGGATACCTGGGACAGCCCAACATGTTGATGACCTCAACAATCTATAGTGTCAGACAGCAGTATAAAAACTGATCAAAGGAAAATGTTCACCTCCTGTTTAATGTATGTGAGGGCAAGTCTATAAAAGAGAATGGCATTGCTAGGAGAAAATCTAAAGTGAAAAACATGAAATGGTCATAATTTAATATTAAATTTGAGGAGGAGAGTGTGTTCTATGTGTGTGGCTATGATATATACAAGTTGTATCTTCTGACTTCTACTTGGCAGAGATAAGGACAGGGCTAGTTTTGTCTGGGAAAGGGACTGATCCTTTGTGTTTATAGTTATCTGTATGTATTTGTCTCCTCCATGATTATAATGCAGTATTTGTAACAGTCCAGATTTCTGGAATAAACACTTCATTTGATATCCTTTATGTGCTAAATTTTCATTGTTTCTTTTTTTTTTAAACCACCACATTAGAAGAAGAACAGAATCCCTGAAGTACTATATTTGGCTCAAAACTCGGCTGTGTAATAGGGTTATATTAATCCATGTCAGGAAAGTCCCAGAGGACAAGTCCACCTACACTACGATAATGTTTGTAACATGTAATTTATTTAAACATATCAAATGAACTTAAACATCAAGCAGAGCAGAGGGTGATGTTCCAAAAGGAGTCAGCATTTTTCAACCCAGTGGTAAAAGGGGATTCCAAGCCTGTTGTTTGTCATTTAACTTGTCTCTGTGAAATGTTTGAATAAATTGCGCCTCACAAATTTCATTTCAGCATGCAGAAACTCATCTAGCAAATCTGGACATAATCTAATTTCTTCTACCTCATTTTGAAATTAGATTTGGAAGAGAAAATATTATTTTGTTAAAAAGTAGCAAAATTTAACCCAAAAATATACATAAACAAGACCAAAATTAAAGAACATTAAAATTGTGACATGAATCAAAAAAGACAGCTTTCCTGCCCCTAAGAACTAACAATCTAAAAGTTAAGATCCAGTCTTTCCTTATCTTGTCTCATAAGTCAGTTCCTTCAGCCATTTAATAATACCTATTGCTAACAGCTGTAAGCTAAATTAGTGGTATGCATGCTCAAGGGGTCTATTATTAAGTTTATTTTTCATTTGGTAATTTGCCTTTTTTTAAAGCAAAAAGTTACACTGTAAAAAAAAAAAAAAAAAAAAAAAAAGAACCCTGTATGAAATATAACTTATCTGACCAGGCAGACCCAATTTGGTGCTTCAGCAAACAAATGTGCTTACCTCTTGGCAAGTAATTTAAGGTACTATGGATTTTCATTTAAGCTCAGTTCAGCTAGCAGTAGCTAATACCCCAACAGTGGAGATAAATGCTGCCCTCCTCTTTAAGAACTGACTACAGTGTACTGTGTTAATTCTAGAGAACAAATAGTGGGTGTTATTCCCAGAGGAATAAATTAGGGAAAGGCAGGGAGGGACTCCCCCTTCATGGGAAGTTGTGTTTGGAGACTCCTTTTAGTAGCTTTCTTCCTTTAGAGGTTCTGGATTGTGTCTGGAATTGTGCTGCTGGGGCCACAGCACAGGCTGTGATTTGAATAAAAAGAGGTAGCATCTGTTCAGCCTCCATCAAAGTTGAGCATTTTTCAGTCTTAGGCTTTAGCTCAGCCTTATCCCTTTATATGCTTTGCTGCTGGGTAATGTGGAGATTTTTGCCTTATTCTTTTAAGTTGTTATAAGAAGCTTGTCATGTATGCTGTAGGCATCTTTAGGGCAAATGGTGATGTGAATGGTATGGGTCAAATATCCTGCCCCCCCATCATCCTTGCATACTAGCTCATAGTCTTTGATTCAAAACCTATTCAAGATACCCTCCCAAACCCCCATCCTTCTATACTAGCTCATGGTCTTCTAGTCAAGATCTGTAGCTCTATCTACAGCTACTTTACAATTGCTTGTGGAAGTCAAAGATGATATATACATAGAGGAAATGTAAAATGGTGTAGTATACTCTTACTCTACTTAAAATTGCACCTTCTTACAGCTTCTCAGCATATAAATGGAGTCATCTTAAAGTCCCTTAGACAACATATATATATACAAATTGCCAAATGGGTGCAAGAAAGTCTGTGAGAGCCTGAAAGAAAAGGAGCCTAAATTAGTATAAGGGCTTACATTTCTACCACTTTGCACAGCACTTGTGAATTTTGCTCTTATTTCTGAACACAAAGTGGCAGCAGCAATGAATCATTCTATAGCTGGGTGAGAGAAAAAAAATTAACACTAGGGGAACCATTGTTTCAAAGTAAAATAATATGTATGATGTCTTATTAACTGAAATACTGTTGTTTTAGGTACGATCTCAATACCATAGTATCCTGTCATTCCATTACATCTCTCATTATTAACTATGCTGAATATTAATTAGAAGATACAGAAAATGGGCCTTGTATAGACTTTTGGAGAATAAACAACAACTAACTTTTTATTAAGGAACCAAAAATTCTAATGGCTCAAAAACATGAATGAAAGTGAATATAAATATTCCAATGAGAGTAATGAGAGATACAAGAACATGTTATCTGCCTAAAGTATCGATGCTCATGTACTTAAACAGGCATAACAACAAATTTAACAACTAAAGCATATAATAATATACTGATTAAAATGAAATATTGTATTCTTTTGAATGCATGCTTTTAAGAAAGAACTATTTTTCCTTTAAAAAGATTGTCTCTTAGATTTGAGGGGTTTTTTTAAGTAAAGGTCTTAGGTCATAGGCATGCTTTTATTCCATTCTTGATTTTTTCCTTAAATTGAAAGGCAGAAAACTTGGATGCATCTTTAAATTTCTGAGCATTTTATAGGTGAAGGAACATAGTAAAATCATTAATAACTTAACTTTTGTATGCGACACCTTTGCCCAGAATGGTTTGCGAGTGTATTTTATAGTAATTGGTTTGTAAGCTAAAGCAAAATAGTAATTCATAATACACCCAAGATTTTCTTTTTAATTCACATCAAGTTCTAAAATGTTCTGTCTAGAGAAACTAATGATCCTCTAAATTCCTGGGTTAGGACTTGAAAAATCCTTTTCACGGCTTCACTGAGTATTAAGGTAAAGAAGTCAACTAAGTTTTATGGATTCTTAACTCAGCAGCTGACATTGCTTCAAGAAATGATAAATTGCAATGCTAAAATGACAGATATATTTTCAGAAGGGCAGGTTCGCTAAAGGTCTGTTCCATTTTTTTTCTATCTGTATGTGTCCTTCTATTTTATATATTCCTAAAATGCCCAGCACCCTGGTATCTGGTAAACAAAGTTTTAACGAATGTTAACAATGCAAGATATCTTTCTGCTGGACTTAGATATGAGCCAGATTCTAATTTCAGAAGAGTAAGTTTGGAGTAACTCTAGGAAAAAGAAGTATAGTTCTTCATGGCTGCTACAAACTTATTTGCTAGGCATTGTCTGTCTCCTGATAGAACCAAAATGTATATAATAGCTATTACTGATACCATAGTTGTATGTTACCACAGAGACACTAATGACTGATTGGGCATTCCTCTCATAGCATAACGCCCCTTTAGATCCAGTCCAGCAACAAATGGAGAGATTATTTGGTTCCTCAATTAGAAACGATCCTTATAAATAAAGTTAGGACTTAACTAGAAGATCAAACACTGTGCCCCTGTTATGCTAGAAGATTTTCAAACTTTTAATTAACAGCAGCTACTAGTGCTGCTTTAAACTATTGGGTACTACTTATCATATGATCAATGAATATTCACATGGTATGTTTTTCTGCTGTGTTTGCAGTAAATTGCTGTGTTAGGCAGTAAATTGCAGTAAACCCTCAGAAAGATGAAGAAGAAAAGAGTAGGGATAACTGAATCCCCAAAGTGCGCTTTAGTCTGCTTTTCCCTACCCCAACAGAAATGGTATTTTGGATTTCTACAGCTGTGACCTGATTTGTCAACAATGTGAGGGACTATGCACATAGAATTTAAGTAAAACAGTGCAATGGTAGTTACAATATATTTTCTGTTTTTATTCTACATTATACTGTCCAAAGGTGCTAATGAGCTTTAACTAAGAATAAACAGCATGGATATTTTAATATTTTTAAATAGAAAATAACACTAATTAATAAGTAAAGATTGCAAAATATAAAGTCGCCTGAAGTGGAAAAGCTGACTCTCAAAAGATTGGGATGGGCAAAATTTACAGTAAATAAAAGAAAATTACTTACATCATAAAACTCTCTATGTTTAGGTGTTGGGTGGGAATTTTGTTAAAATGTTATATATTCATCTTGTTTTATTAAACATTTTTTCTTAAGGGAATAATCCCAGTTGCCATAGCAATCGTTTTGCAACAAAATGAATCTCTCTGAACTTCCAGATGCATTTCTGCAAAGTCAGCCAAAACAGCCTTTCTCCATCGTACTGCTGATTGTATTGAATATAAACATTCAAGTATCTCAAAGCAACCACAGATTCAAAAGGACGGTTTGCATACATTACATATACATCATGCACCACTCCTAGTTTTTTGCAACTCTCTATTATTAGGTCATATATTTACATATAGAAAAAGAACCTGTTTTCTTGGGGTATGTCAGAGAAATAATTTTTAATAAATTAGAAATAAAAAGGAAATAAAGTGAGAGTCAATTTAAAAATTGCATCTAAAATAGTTAAAGAAAAAGCGAAGATAGAGGCATTCAGAAAGATACATGAAGTTGGAAAGTTGTTATGCTGCAAGAAGTCTGGGGAAAGTTTACAAGTGAAAAGAAAATTAAACATGTTTTTGCAATATGTAATAGTAATACAAAATTGATATGATTAGTATTCTTTTTTCTTTCCTTTTTTGGAGTGAGAGCTCAAGCTGAGGTAAGAATATCATGGACAAAGGGCATGTCCACACATGCAAACATGTGTGCTTGCAGCAGCTCAAATAGAAGCAGTGCAAATTTGAGCTGGGGCTTTTTGCCTAAGCGCACGTGCTTGGACATGCACTTTGTTGCGGAGCAAATTGTGCCACTTGGGGCAAAATAACACTGCCTGGCTGCCTCTGCATCTTCAGCCAGGGGGAGCTAGAGTCCGGGGCCAGCAACTGTGCTGTCCCCAGCAGCATAAAAAGTTGCCCTGTCCAAGCCTCAGCAGTATAAAAAGTCGCCCTGGCAAGTAGCTCAGGGCTACCAGCTCTCAGGAGCTTCTGGGGCCCAGCCAATTGGTACCTGGGGACACTACCCCTTGTGTCAGCTGGACTGCTGAAGGAGCCCTGAGAGTTCCCTGCACCCTTTACCCAATGCAGCAGCCTGGCAGTGGGGGCTGCTGCCTGGCTGTGACCTGCTGTGCACCTGCCA
>NW_005842518.1:268421-268852 GCF_000455745.1 Alligator sinensis | reverse complement strand
AGGTTTCATGAATTCATGAATACATATTTTGCTGCCCTCCCACAGGGCGATGGCCCCCACACAAGGGGTTGGTCTCCCACACAAGGGCTATGGCCCCCCAACAGGGGGTTCAGCCCCTACACAAGGGGTTTGGCCCCCACACAAGGGCTACAACCTCCCAACAGGGGGGTTCAGCCCCCCAACAGAGGGTTTGTCCCCCACACAAAGGGTTCAGTCCCCAAAAGGCGATTCAGACCCCCAACAGGGGGTTCATCCCTCACAGAAGGGTTACAGCTCCCCAACGGGGACCAAATGGCCCCTGCAGGGGCTACCAACCCCCCAGCAAGGCCCACATGCCCCACCCCAGCCCCCCAATTGCTGCCCCACCTGGCCCCATCCCCTACCAGCTGCTGCAGCTCCTCAATGGCTGCCCCACCCAGACCCACCTCCCC
>NW_005842518.1:235370-267804 GCF_000455745.1 Alligator sinensis | reverse complement strand
TGGTCAGGGGCCTGGGGGGGCTGGCAGGGGTCGGGGGGCTGGGGGTGTGGGTGGGGCCAGCAGAGGTCCCTCCCACAGTTCCTTCCCCCCTCCTCCAGCCCCCCTGACTCACCAGCACTGGAGCCCTGGTGCTGAAACATGCGGCCTGGCCAGTAGCATGTTTCAGCACCAGGGCGAGGGGCCAACCACAGAGATGCTCTGGCAGCCAAAGTGTATCTATGCAGGACCCAGCCTCTGGTTGCCTCAGGGCGTGTTCAGGGACCATGCCCTGCCCCGCTTTTTTATACTTTGATTTTTTTTAGACCCCTGGATATGCAGGGGTTAAATTTTCTCACCGTGTTGCAAATTTGCAGAATGGGGAACATCGTTTTTATTCCTGCACATGCCTGTTGCCCCACCTCAAAAGGGTTTGAGGCAGGGCAAGAGGCACGTATGCGCTCATGTGGATGCGCCCAAAGAAAGCAAATAGTTCCTCTTCATTCATGAGATTATTTCAACATGTAGACTACATTTCTGGGCACCCAGAATGAGAAATGTGTAAGTAAGATAGGTATCCAGGTTGTAGCCGTATTGGTCTAGAGGAAAAGACAATCAGGACTCATAGTAGAGATGATAACTTTTATTAGACCAACAAGTTTTTTGCAAAAAAAAATCTTTAATTGCAAGCTTTCGGGCACAAACACCCTTCATCAGGCATTGGAGAAAAGATTGTAAAAGTTCTTTTGGGTAGAAATGAAAGTTCATATTTCATAGGATTTCACAGAGAAGTCAATAGATGGAAAACTCCTCTGGGGCATCAGTTAATAGCTGGTATGAAGCCTCTCACCTCCTGTGAGAATCTGTGATGATCCAAATTACCTTGAACCAAGGCAGGAGAAGGGTTTCAGGTGGTCACAGTTGCTTCCTGCTTGGGAAATTATGAAGATTTCATTTTGAAAAATTGGCTAAAATTTGATATCTTCCATGTGTTGGGTCCAGGTTGTAGCTGTATTGGTCTAGAGGAAAAGGCAATCAGGATGCGTAGTTGAGATGATATCTTTTATTAGACCAACAAGATTTTTGCAAAATCTTTTTCAAGGTTATTTGCATCATCACAGATCCTCACAGGAGGTGAGAGGTTTCATACCACCTATGAACTGACTGCCCAGAGGAGTTTTCCATCTATTGACTCCTCTGTGAAATCCTATGAAATATGAACTTTCATTTCTACCCAGGACAACTTTTACAATCTTTTCTCCAATGCCTGATGAATGGTGTTTGTGCCCGAAAGCTTGCAATTAAAGATTTTTTTTAATGCAAACATCTTGTTCGTTTAATAAAAGATATCTCTACTATAAGTCCTGGTTGCCTTTAAATAAGTTAGAGCACTGGAGCCAACCTTTTTGGTTGGAATGCCACCCTCCCCAAGTGCCACTTTGATCCCTTTCCTGTGCCCAATCTACTGCTCTGCTTTTGGTTCCCTTTTCTATGTTCCCTAACAGAACTCCTGCTCTGTATCCTGCTTCCTGCCCTATCTGCTGCTGTGCTGTCTGTCTCCTCCATGATCTGTCATGTGCCAGGCACAGAGGCTGCCCATGGCACTTGTGGCACTCATTCTGCATGTTTCCTCCTCCCCCATTGTCCCAGCCACCTGAGGAGTGTTCGGGATTGAGAGTATGGTCGAGGGTAGAAAGGTAAGAAAGATTTATTGACTTAACAAAAACACAGCTACGTGTAGTAACAAAACAAACAATGACAGACAAAAGCAGTTAGCATCAGCAACTTATTGGCAGTCCCCTCTGATGCCTGATACACAGCAAGCTTCTTTTCCTCAAAGTTCAGCGAAGTCAGGCGTCCCCAAATGACACTGTCCAAAGGGGTACCGTGAAGGACCCTGGGATGCAGTTCTTGGGGTCTTCGAGGTCCACGGGCCCACTGATCCAGGCAACAGCTACTAATTCTTTTACAGAGCTGTCTCTTCCTTCTGAATGGTTTCCAAATATTCCAGCTCATTTAAAGCTTCTGAATGATACTGACAACGTACAACCACTCAGATTCCTTTTACTTCAACTGTCATTAGACTGACCAATTAGCAGTACAAGCCTTGCATTTCTTTGATAAGGTAATTTTAACTACGCCACAGGGCCTTACTACTTCAAGGCTTTGCTAAATTTTCTAGGCCTTACTTTATACAAGGCCTCACTACATCTTAATCTTTAATTAGGCTTTTAGTAACAACATATAGCTTAATATCTAAACAAATACAGAAAAACACTTGGTCTAATCTTCATAGGGCCTTCAGCAAGCACTTTTATCACACAGGCACACTTTTCAGTTGTCACACCCTCCCAGCCGCCCTTGCTCAACCCCAAGATACAGGATGGTCAGAAAATGTATTACCAGACATGTTTCTGAACTGAGAGGAGATAAGCACAATCACAAAGGCCTTTCCTGTCTCTAAGTATTATAGTCTTGTTGCCTTGAGTTTCGCTTTACAGCTGCTCACAGAAGACACCACAAGAGGGTAGGTACTATTGTCTGCAAATTTCAGACTTTCAATTTTTTCCATCTCAATATACTAGACTTTCCAATTTAGATATACTAACTACTGCAACCTCTCCTATCCACGAGGGGAAAGTTTGACTGTTCTTCAACTTAATGTTGAAGGCTATACCTCGCTCAAGCAATCAGTGCTGGAATGCATCACCAGGGAAATGAAACCACATGCAGTCCTTCTACAAGAAACACACATAGAGCAGCTGCATAAGATGAAGCAGCCTTGCAGATTATGTAACCAGCAGGATCCATGGCTTTGCTACCTTCATCAGAAATGACCTGCCATGTACTACAAAACGACATAATACCTCTGAGAGTGCAGTAGAATGAATCACTGTCCGGGTCAATGACATAAGCATCATAAATATATGTAAGCATCCTCTACTGTATTGTCAATCACATGCCTGCCAATTAATGACCAATGAGCTTATATGCAGGTGACTTGAACTGCCAACAAGATTGGGCATACTGTGTTAAAAGTAGCAACAAAGACAGTATTTCTCCCTGGGCATGCCTGAATGATATAACCCTCATATACAACCTGAAGATGCTACATACCTTCCACTCTGGACATTGGAAGATTAAAAAAACCCAGATCTTGCCTGGTGGAAGGCTGACTCATGTAAAATACTAATAAGAAAAGTACTTGACAAGTTTCCATCATCTCAGCACAGTCCCTCACTCATCAGCACTGACAATATGATTTTTCAGCCCACACCATCCAGACCAGCTCTAAGATGGAACTTTCAGAAGGCGGATTGGCAGAAATACCAAAGGCTGACCAACAAGAACGCAAACCAGTTAGAGGATTCATCAGAAGCCAACAAAGGCTACAATACATTTACAAATTGCCTAATTGAAATAGCCAAACTCTGTCTACCTAGAGGCTATAGAAGTGATTATGTGCCATTCTGGGACAAGCAGTGCAAACAGCCCTTTACCATCATGAAACAATGCAATGACCCTACAACTGTAAAAAGCACTACAGAACAGCTGGATACTACAATGAACAATATCAAAAAGGAGAAATGGCTTGCTACCATAGAACAATTGGATATGACCCACTCAAGCAGACAAACATGGTGCATCATTGACTGCCTTACAGGCAAAGGAACCAAAAAACTGACATTGCCTTGTTTCAGCAAGCTTCATCACAAAAATATTGTGCAACAGCAAGTACTGTAACCCAAGCAAGCAACACACAGCAATGATTAGACACCTGCCTCGTGAATGACTTCAATCACCCAATGTCAACTTTAATTTAAGTGCCCCCATCTCTGACAGCGAGTTTGACACATCTATTAAAGTGATCAAAAATGGGAAGGCTGCTGGACCAAATAAAATATTCCCAGACTTCGTTACCAAGCTCAGAACTACAATGAAAAGATGATTTCAGCAATTCATGTATAAATGCCTAGAAAGTAACAGACTTCCAAAAATCTGGAGAAAAGCTGACGTTATTGCTATCCTGAACCCCAATAAACCAGCAGAAGATCCAAAGAGCTGCCAATCCATCTCAGTATTCTGCATTACATACAAACTCATGGACCACATAATCTGAATAAAAGAGAGAACATCATTGATCCCCAGATCCCAAACGAAGAAGCTGGCATTTAGAAAAAGCTGTGTACCACTGACCAAGTTATATTACTTACATCTGACATAGAAAACAAATTTGAATCAAGGCAGCAAACAGGCACAGTCTTTATCAACCTTACAGCTGCCTATTAGGCCTGTGTGAATAGGCAACTATTTGATCCAGCTTTGGATCCAGCCATTTCAGATGCCAGTGATCCAATCCAGAGCTCTGGACTGGGTTTTTGCTTCCATCTGGCCGAAGCAACTTCGAAGGTTCAGAGCTGCCTTGGAGATCCGGCCATAGCATATAATGGGGAATCAATGAAATATCTATAACTTGGGTGTTTTTTGCCTGATTTGAATGAAATTTGCATAAATGGTGGCCCCTGCTGAGGACACAAAGTCTGCCAAGTTTCAAGAAGATAGGTGCAGGTGTTTGGTGAAAACTGCACCCCAAGTTCTCAAAAGCAAAACTCATGTCACATCTATGTGTTACACCACAGGGGGTTGAAAACTGTAGGGGTGGTAGCACCTGGTGAGGCCACAAATCCTGCCAAGTTTCAGCCTCTCCCTAGCCCTAAATCTGGCCCCACCAAGGTGACCCCCCAGTGGGGGAACTGCAGTTACACACAAGCAGCTGCATGGTGACCCAAAGCCATGGGGCCTGGACCCTCCACCACTAGCCCTTCCAGCTCAGGCAGTAGGGTCCCCTTTCTGGCAATCACCTGCAGACATGGGGTGAAGTGCCAACTACCCATTTGGGAGAACCTGCACTTTAAGACTTGGGTGCAGGTCCTGGCTCTGGTAGTGGGGGGCCCCAACATTGTGGCGGCCCTCCGCAAGGGCAAGGGTGTCTTTTTCCTTGCCCCAGAGGCCACTGCACAGAAGGTGGTGGAGAGGGGGCTCATGGTGGAGGGTGAGTACATCCCCCTTGATCCCCTAGAAGAGCTGGGGACCAGGGTGGTCCTCAACTCTGTCCCCCCCATATTCTTAATTGGGCTCTGCTCCCCCAGTTCCAGACCTTGAGAAGGGTTATCTCCCCAGTTGTGGCCCTCTCTCTGGGTTGCTGAGACCCCGACCTCCACCACGTATGATCATTCCATCACCAGGTTATGATCCAACTGGTGGCGGGAGTGCACCTGGAGGCCAAGGGGTGCCTTGCGATTCCTTTTCAGGGGGCCCTGGTGAGGGTTTTCTATACATGGGGGGACCTGCGGTTCTTCCAGTGCCATGCCCTGGGGCACTTGCATCATGACAGCCCCATGGGCCAGGAGGAGAGGGCATCCATAGGTGCCACTAGTGAGAGGGGTGCCCCTGACACCAGTGCCCCTCCAGCCCCCCTGGTACCCTAGCCACAACATCCAGCCCCACTGTGAGCTCAGGGGACCCTGCCCACAAGTCAAGTCTGGTGGGGTCCTGGGGAGGGCAGCAGCAGCCAAGAGGAGAGAAGAAGCGAGGCCCCCCCTGACCCTAATCATGTCCCTGCTGTAGCTGCCCCACCCCCGCAGCCCTCACTTTCTCCTACTGGAGCCTGTCCACCTAAGCACCACCTTATGGCCGAGTGGGTGCAGGTCTCCTTTGGGCACAAAGCAAAGAGGAGGACCTGGGTGCAGCTGGAGCCCTCCGATTTGGAGGACCCCCCCACACCCTCCCAAGACGACATCACATGGGGAGAAGGAGCAATCCAGTTGCCGGGAGCTGCATCTGATACCCACCTCCAGAAAAGTTCAAATGGGTAATCTCCGTGGAGGAGGCTTCAGGGCTGCTGGACAGCCTTTAGTAGGAGCTCATGGAAGAAGCCTCCCACTCCGCTGGCCAGGGCCCACCCCCTGAAATCATGGGTGCCAAGGCTGAGGCCTTGGCCAACCCAATGGAGGGTCCAGCAGAAGAGCCCTCCCCCTCTGATCTGGGGGAGATGAGCCCTGAGGTTCATCCCAGTGAGTCCTGAGGGGGGAAGATCCTTCTCCTATGACCTCAAGACAAGCACTGAAGCCACCCCAGTGCCTGATGGGTCTCCTCCCTGCTCCCCCATCAAACCCTGCTACTAGTTTGCCCAATGGTCCCACACCAGAGGGGGTTGGGGTGGAATCCCTGGACCAACAGTTTGATCTTCTTGGGGACCTTATGCAGACCCCCTGGGGTTCCAGCTCTGCCCTGCCATTTTGTGAAGAAACTCCACCCCCACCCCATCCCAAGGGGCTGCAGAGCTCTCCCAATCCCAGTCAGAGTCCGGGGTATTAGCAGGCTTGAAGCTTCAGACAGTACCTAAGGAGCTTGCTGAACACCAGGACCAGGAGGAGGACACCTGAGAACCAGCAGCCTGCAGACATCTCAGTCCTGGCAGTCCCCAGGGTTGAGCTACTTGCGTTTCTTGACATGAGTACACCTGGAGGTCCACCAGCAAGGTACAGCTCACCTTGGACTGCTGGGGAGATTTTGACAGTGTCCTCACTGCTGTGAGGGTGCTGGTGGAGGAAGGCAAGGGGCCCAAAGCTGCAATGCCCAGATCTATAGGTGGGCCCACAGTTTCATAGAGGCCATCTATACTTATGGGAGGGTGCTGCATGAGGCCCCACACTGGGCATTGAGATGCACTGAACTGTCTACTCCACCCCTTCAGCCATGAGGTCATTTAAGGTCATGACCCTCAACATCCATGGCTGCAGGAAGGGTCTCCAGAGATGCCGGGTGCTCTCCTTCCTTCAGGAGGGGGTGTACCCTGTGGTATTCTTACAGGACACCCTGATGACTCCAGCCAACAAGCCTACTTGGAGACTAGAGCGGGAGACAGGGTACTTTTTAGTCACTTCTTGGCCACTTCTTGTGGGGTGTTCACCCTGTTCTCCCCAGGCCTATAGCCAGAGGTTCTCCAGGATGTTGAGGTGGTGCTGGGCTGCCTGTTGCACCTCTGGGTCCAAGTGCAGGGGCTGGTCCTAAACCTTCTGAATGTGTACTCTGCAACAGACCCAGAGTTGGTGGATTTTTTCCACCAGCCGGCCACTTGGCACCCTCAACCCTCACAAGTGCCTGGTCCTTGGCAGAAACTTTAATGTCACCTGGATGCATGACACCAGTTAGGCAGGGAATGGAACCAGACTGCTGTGGGCATCCTCAGGGAGATCCTGATGGACTACTCCCTGATGGACGTCTGGCATGCCTGTCACCCTGCCGGTCCCCCTGCCTTCAACTATGTCGGGGTGGGGGAGGAGCAGGCATCCTACTCCCAGTTGTACTGGATTTATATCTCTTTGCCACACTTTGCCCAGGCCCACTCTGGCATCTGGCCAACCCCTTTCAGTGATCACCACCTTGCCTGGGCACTGGCCACGCTAGGGCCTGGGCATACAGGGTTGGCCTACTGGCATTTCAGTGCCAGTCTTCTGGAGGATGTGGGCTTCAGGGAGGCCTTCTGGGAGTTTTGGCTGTCCTGGCAGGAGCAATGGGCAGGTTTCCCCTCTGCTCAGAGATGGAGGGATGTGGGGAAGGTGCACATCTGGCTTTTTGGCCGCAGCTACACTCGGGGGCACGCTCAGCAGAGGGAAGCGATTTAGGAGCAGCTCGAGCAGGAAGTTCTGTAGCTGGAGAGGTGTCTGGCCACTGACCCAGCCAACCTGTCCCTCCGTGGAGATTGTCAGGGGAAGCAGGAAGAGCTTCGTGCTCTGGACAACCACCGTGCCCATGGTGCGTTTGTCCACTCATATGTTGAGCTCCTTTGGGATATGGACTGTGGCTCCCGCTTCTTCTATGCCCTGGAGAGGAGGTGGGGGGCCAAGAAGTACATCATCTTCCTTCTGTTGGGTGACAGCACCCCCGTCATAGATCCAGGTGAGATGCACTGGCACACATGGGACTTCTATGAAGAGCTCTTCTCCCTGGATCTGACCAATGCCAGAGCCTGTCAAACTCTGTGCGGGGGGACTCCCGCAGGTCAGTGCAGGTGCCCACAACTGGCTGAAGTCTCCTCTCACTCTGGCCAAGTTTTTGGCCACCCTTTGCCTGATGCCTGGCAACAAGGCACTGAGCATCAACTGGCTGACTGTGGAGTTCTACTAGGCCTTCTGAGATGTCCTTGGCCTGGACTTTGCCACAGTCTGGGCTGAATTCAAGGGAAGTGGGGAACTCCCCCTGTCATGCCGGAGGGCAGTGCTGACCCTCCTACTGAAGAAGGGGAGTCCCCATGACCTGAAGGAACTAGTGTCCCATGTCCCTCCTCTGTACAGAGAAAAGGCGACAGCGAAGGCCATCTCACTGCACCTGCAGTTCATGCTGATGGATGTAATTCATCTCGACCAGACATACACAGTGCCTGGATGTTTCATCTTCAACAACCTGTACCTGGTTTAGGACCTCCTGGAGCTAACGCATCTAGAGGGCCTATCTTTCACCCTCCTATCCCTGGACCAGGAGAAGGCGTTTGACAGAGTGGATCATGGGTACCTAACAGGCATGCTGTGGGCCTTTGGCTTTGGGACCCACTTTGTGCAGGCTCTCCGGGTGCTTTACACCTGTGCAGAGTGTTTGTCAAGCTCAATTGGACCCTGACAGAACCCATCCCATTCAGGAGAGGGCCCATTCAGGGCATCAAGGCTGCCTGCTGTCAGGCCAGCTGTACACCTTGGCCCTGGAGCCCTTCCTCATCCTCCTGCAGAAGTGGGTGGTGGGGCTGATGCTCCTGGAGCTGATGGTGTAGCTGATCCTGTCAGCCTATGCTGATGATGTACTCCTCACGGTCCAGGACTCAGGTAACTTGGCACAAGTGGAGGCCTGCCAGGTGTTGTACTCAGCAGCCTCCTCTGCCCAGGTCAATTGGGTCAAGAGCTTTGGGCTGACAATGGGTGACAGGTGGCAGGTGGGCTCACTCTCACCTGTGCTCCATGGGATCTGCTGGAGCATGGACTTGCTGCTCTACTTTGGGGTCTACCTGTCCCCCACAGACCCCTCCCTGCCAGAGAACTGGCACCAACTGGAGGAAAAGGTGATGGAGCAGCTCTGGGCATGGGTGGGGCTCCTGAGGTGTCTCTCCCTGTGTGGGAGAGTGCAGGTGCTAAACCAGCCGGTCCTGCTCATGCTCTGGCACTGCTTACACACCCTGGCTGTGCCCCGTGAGGTCCTGGCAGGACTCCAGAGACAGGCGCTGCAGTTTTTCTGGCCAGGGCAGCACTGGGTCACTGCAAAGTCCCTGAGCCTACCTTTGTGGGAGGGCAGCCAGGGCCTGGTTTGCCTGCACAGCCAGGTCCTGACATTCCACCTTCAGGCCCTGCAGTGACTGCTGTATGGTGTTGGTAGCCACTCAGCATGGGGCCACCTGGGGCATGCCTGCCTCTGTCACTTCCAGGGGCTCCAATATGAGTGACAGCTCCTCCGCCTGCAGGGCTTCTCCCTAGAGGACTTGTGAGGGCTGCCAGAGTTCTACCAGGATCTCCTCTGGGCCTGGAAGCTTGTCTCCACATTCAGATCTCCTATGACACTCACCCAGGGCACTGTCCTGCTCATCAAGCCCCTTCTCTGGAACCCCCAGCTGGAGGTGCCAACAGCAGAGGCACCCTGGTTGTGACAAATGTTGATCCTAGCTGGTGTCACCTGCATCTGAGACCTCCTGGACTACAATAGGCAGGTGTGGTGGACCCCACTGCACTGGCAGTGAGGTCCCCTTTTTTAAGGGGATAAAAAAGCTCCCTTGGCTAAACAGGGAGCTTCAGAAAAGACTGGAGGAAAAGAAAGAGATGTATAGGCAGTGGAAGCAGGAGGCAGCCATCAAGGAGGCTTACACCACCCTGGCATGCTATTTCAGGGAGTCAGTTAGGCAGGCCAAGGCAGGACTGGAGCTTAGGCTGGCTACAACAATTAAGTACAATAAAAAGTCCTTCTATAGATACATAGCAAGCAAAAACAAAGCACAAAGTAGCATAGGGCCCCTGCAGGACAAATCAGGTCAGTTGGTGGTTGATGCAGAGAAAAAGGCAGAGCTCTTCAATGAGTTCTTCACTTCAGTATTCCTTAATACTGACCAAGGCAATCCCCCACCTTGAGCATAGACAAAAGGCACCAGACCACCAAAGGTTAGTGCTGACTTAGTTAAAGAGCACTTGGAAGGGCTGGATGGGTACAAATCAGTCAGCCTGGATGACCTCCATTCACAGGTGCTGAAGGAATTGGCCAGAGTCATTGCTGAACCACTGGCACAGCTGTTTGAACTCTCATGGTGCTCCAGCCAGGTCCCTGAGGACTGGAAAAAGGCCAACATGGTGCCCATTTTTAAGAAGAGGAGAAGGGAGGAGCCAGGTAACTTTAGGCCAGTCAGTCTTACCTCTAACACTGGGAAAATACTAGAAAAAATCATCAAAAAGTGTATTTATGAAGGCCCAGCAGGGGAAACAATGCTGAAAGGAAACCAGCATGTGTTCGTCACAGATAGATCCTGCCTGACAAACCTTATAGCCTTTTATGACCAGGTCACACACTGCCTTGACACAAGAGCTGAGGCTGATGTCATCTACCTGGATTTTAGGAAGGCCTTTGACACAATTTCACATCCTATTCTCATAGGGAAGCTAATGGGCTGTGGAGTGGATGCCTACACAGTTAGGTGGGTGGCTAACTGGCTTAGGGACTGCACTCAGAGAGTAATAGTTGACGGGTCATTCTCAGCCTGGAAGGAGGTGGGAAGTGGGTTCCCCCAGGGTTCAGTCCTTGGGCTGGTGTAATTTAATATCTTCATCAGCAATTTGGATGAGGGTATGGTGAACACCCTCTCCAAGTTCACAGATGATACCAAATTATGGGGCAAAGTTAATACACTGGAGGGCAGGGAGCAGATACAGGCTGACCTGGACAGGTTAGATCAATGGGCAGAACGTAATAGGATGCAATTCAACAAAGATAAATGTAAGGTACTCCACCTAGAAAGGAGGAATCCCCAGCATACCTACAGGTTGGGGGATGTCCTCCTCAGCAGGTCAGGGGCTGAGAGAGATCTTGGAGTCATAGCTGACTGCAAGATGAACGTGAGCCGGCAGAGTAACGAGGCCATCAACAAAGCCAATTGCACCTTGTCATGTATTAGCAGATGCATGACCAACAGATAAAGGGAGGTGATGCTCCCCCTCTATGCAGCATTAGTCAGGCTGCAGTTGGAGTACTGTGTCCAGTTTTGGGCACCACACTTCAAGGGGGACACAGAGGATTGGAGAGGGTTCAGAGGAGGGCCACTCACATGATTAATGGTCTCCATGAAAGACCCTACAAGGAGAGGTTGAGAGATCTGGATCTCTTCAGCCTATACAAAAGATGGATAAGGGATGACCTTGTAGCCACCTATAAATTTATCAGGGGAGGACAGCAGGGAATTGGGGAGGCACTGTTTACCAGAGTGCCCCAGGGAGTAACTAGGAATAATGGGTGCAAACTAGTGGAGAGTAGATTTAGGTTAGACATTAGGAAGAATTTTTTTCCAATAAGGGGGGCTAGAGTCTGGAATGGGCTTCCAAGAGAGGTGGTGCTAACACCTAACTTGGAGGTCTTCAAGAGGAGGCTTAACAATCACGTGGCTGGGGTTGTCTGACCTCAGTCCTCTTTCCTGCCAGGGGCAGGGGGTCGGACACGATGATCCATTGGGTCCCTTCCGGCTCTATAATCTATGAATCTATGAATCTATGGCCCTGTGCATGGGTCTACCCATGACATGTGTAACCTGCCGTCTGGTCCTGGAGGTGATACCTGCCCTACCTCCCGACACCCTTCCTTTATTGAACAGGTCCTGCACGCTGGTGGTCCCTGCCTCCTGTGTCCTCCAGCCCACTAGAATTTGTCGTGGGGCCGGTGCCACTCCTGGCCTCGCAGTGCTCCCTGCTCCACCACCTGAGTTGGCTGGAGGACACCAGACTGGTCCGCTTTTCCACTGTCCATCGCTGCCACCTCTACATTCTTGTGTGATGTACAATCCATCATGCTGTGTTCGCGACCCACCCAGACACCAAGTGGTGGGAACTGCTCAGTGTGGGTGTGGCTGGGGCATCCCAGTGGCTGAGTCTGTACTCCACCCTCACCCCACAAGCCACTGGGGACCCCAGCTGGTGGCTCCTCCATGAAGCTGTCACCATGGGCATGTATGTGGTGAGCTTTACAGACACCTTGGACTCCTAACCTTCTGTGATCAGAGGGAAACCCTGGTGCACATGACCCTCAAGTGCGCTAAGCTGCAGCCCCTCCACTTCCACCTCCAGAGCCTACTCCTGAGGTTCTGGTTGAATTTCACCCCCAACCTTTTTGGTTTTGGTCACCCCATCCACAGCCCCAGCAAGTCCTGGGACCTGCTGGTCAATCTCCTCCTGGCCCTGACTGAGTGGGCCCTGTACTTAACCAGGAAGCAGGCTCTGGCTGGGAAGGTGCCTGGAGATGGCATGGCCACTTTCCTCTCCCTTGTCCATGCACATTTTTGGGCAGAGCACCAGTGGGCGGCATCCACCGGCTCCTTGGATGCCTTTGAGGACTGGTGGGTGTGGCCCGAGGGGCTCTGCTCAGTGTTTCCCTCCAGGGAACTTACTTTCAAATTTTGCACCTTTGAACCCATATCACTCCTATCCTGTTTCTTCCTTAGTTGTCCCACCAGAAAAAAAAAAAGAGTTATGTCTTCCAAGCTTTGGCCCCACAGAGCGGGTGCTATTATTTAACTAGGTGGGTCTTAAGACCCACGATCTCTGGAAGATACAAATAGACAGGAGCTTGTGGGTCCCAGACAATTGGCCGTGCGCAAGCGGAACTGGTGAAGCGGCTCTGAGTGTTCCCTGCACCCTCTACCCACTTCAGCAGTCTGGCACTGCCTGGTTGTGACCTGCTGCCACCTGGGACAGCATGTGGCCCCAAAGCTGTGTGCCTGCCAGACCTGGAGGGGAAATTCCCAGCCATTAGAGGCATCTGCACCTCTGGGCCAACTGCCAGTGGGCTGTGGCTGCACAGTTGGCTTTTGTGCGGCACTACTGCCATGTGTGCTACCACATGGCCATCTGGGCAGCTATCATCCAGAAGATGTTCTGTGTGTGCCTGCTTTGAACTTTCAAAGTATGTTCTCCTAGCCCAGTGGCCAGGAGGTCAGCCACCTTCAGTTGGGTCCCAGGTGCCAGCCCTGAGCAGGCACCTTTGCCTGGGTCCTGCCACTTGCCTCACTAGCAGGAATTCTGGTATGCCCTATTTAAAAACTGCAAATTACCTGATAAAATAATCCCAAAGTCACTCTTTAAAATACCCCAAAATCCATGTTCCTCCACAATTAAAACAAAATACAACTATATATATATATAGAGAGAGAGAGAGAGAGAGATCGATCAAATCAGTTGAGCAATGTTTTATTGATATATTTACAATTTTAAACTAATTTTGATATCTACCAGTGCCTCTATCATCATCATAAAATAAATTTTAAATATCTACACAGCTTGGCATTGACTTTTGGCTTTTTTGTCATAGAAAAATCAGAGCTGCCCCTACCCACTTCACTCACCAGGATGTGCAGTGCTAAGCAGCAGATATGCCAGTGCTCTGCCCTGTCCTAGCCCCTCACTCTCAATCCACAGCCTGGCCCCCACCCCAGTTCCCTTACTTGTGATCTACATGGCCAGGTGAGGGGTGAGGGGTTTTCATGGACTGCCACTCAACAGGGACCCACAGCTACCCAACTGGAGCCCACTGCCCCTCAACAGGGGCCAAAGTCCCCCAACAGGAGCCACATGCCCCCTGCAGGGGCTACAGCCCCCCCTGCAGGGCCCACATGCTCTCCACCCATCCCCAGCTCCCCAACATACTCCCCCACCCAGCCCCAGCCCCTGATCACTGCCCCAATCGTTCCCCCATCCGGTCCCAGGCCCCAACCCCAAAGGAGTTTGAGACACTGCAAGAGGCACGTGCACCCTCCTCTGGACACACCCATTGGGTTTATAGAGGGTCATCATGTCCTGCCTAAGCCCTTGTTTTGCTAGGCTAAACAATGTAACCCTTTAGTCTGGTCTCCTAAGGAAGAGTCTCTCGGTCATCATACAGTTGGCCAGATCACACTTTTGCTTTCTAAATTATCTGCACCATGTTTGCTATTTGCTAATTATACAGGATCATCCCTGATTCAACAGATTTGTTAAGAATACTTGTAACTGGACTTGTGACTTCATGAGCTAGTTCCTCTAATTGACCTGCTTGGTGGCACGGAAGTGGAAAGGGATCTTGGAGTCCTAGTGGACTCCAAGATGAACATGAGTTGTCAGTGTGACAAAGTCATCAGGAAAGCTAATGGCACTTTATCGTGCATCAGCAGATGCATGACGAATAGATCCAAGGAGGTGATAATTCCCCTCTATCAGGCACTGGTCAGACTGCAGTTGGAATACTGCGTGCAGTTTTGGGTGCCGCACTTCAAGAGGGATGTGGATAACCTGGAGAGGGTCCAGAGAAGGGCCACTCGTATGGTTCAGGGCTTGGAGGCCAAGCCCTATGGGGAGAGACTAGGGCACCTGGACCGCTTCAGCCTCCGCAAGAGAAGGTTGAGAGGCGACCTTGTGGCTGCCTATAAGTTCATCATGGGGACACAGAAGGGAATTGGTGAGGTTTTACTTAACAAGGCGCCCCTGGGAGTTACAAGAAATAATGGCCATAAGCTAGCAGAGAGCAGATTTAGACTAGATATTAGGAAGAACTTCTTCATAGTTAGAGTGGCCAAAGTCTGGAATGGGCTCCCAAGGGAGGTGGTGCTCTCCCCTACCCTGGGGGTCTTCAAGAGGAGGTTAGATAGGCATCTAGCTGGGGTCATATAAACCCAGCCCTCTTTCCTGCCTATGCAGGGCGTCAGACTCGATGATCTATTGAGGTCCCTTCCGACCCTAACATCTATGAATCTATGAATCTAGTTTTGATCATGAGCTCTTTTGTTTCCATCTTACATATGATAATTTTTATGTCTGCTCATTAGCCATCCTGCCTTGCCCCACTCACTACATTGACCTTATTGCAAACAGAAGTAGTTAGTCTTGAGATCATATCTATATTATCACATCACCCTAATGCATAATGGCCTCTCTTTTCCTTCCTCATTCTCTTTGTATTGATATGGCCAAAGAACATTTTATGATTTGTTTCAGTTTCTTTGCAAGATCCAGCCCTGGCTTGTGGCAAGTCTCTCTTTATCCTTTCGCTTTCTAAACTTCAAGATATGTAACATCCTTGGTTGATCATTCCTCTTTTCCCCCCCAATAGCTTTCCTTTCTTTCTTTCTTGGCGTGCAAGTTCTAGGCAATTTGACTCAGAGAATTTTGCAGTCTAATCCATATATCTCCATCCTCAGTGATTCCACCACAGTGACCTCACTATTTAATTCCTTTTATTCTTCTAATTCTGCCTTTTTAAAATCAGTTAGTTTGTTACATATCTGAAACTGAGGTATAGAATTGCAGAATGCTGTCAAAAGTATTTCTAAACTGTGGGCTGGGAAATCTGTCTGTGCCCTCCATACCAGTTTCGCTCAAATACAGACAATTGACATGCTTAACTGAAAATCTTGTTGCTGATTGAAGATCCTGTGGCCTATTAGGTGGAGATCCCTTTGTACAACCTATGCAGCTTTCTTTGTATAACACGTGTTGTCTCACAGCAAGCCTTAAGTGATAGCAGGCCCTGCACAATAAAGTGAGTTTGATACTGAGATTTTATGCCACTCATTTAGAGTTCTCATGGATTAGCTGCAGTTTTGTTGAAGAACTAATCGTGCAGATTATAATCACTGGGCAAATTCCTTTGTTTACTTAGCTGTACATCTCAAGGTATTTTCATAATGTACAAATGTAGTTGATGTTCTACTTACTTTACACCAGGGCCATACAGTGTAATTAAATGACATTGGAACTGCAAAGCCATATAGTGAATCGGTGATGGTAATTTCTCTTTAAATTGGAAAGTTTTATCAAACTGCAACTTGACTTGTTTTTATTTCTGCACAAGGAAAAAGGCCCATAAACTCAATCCATATCCATTACTTACAACTCTTGACAGAAACAGAAAATTGTTGGTTTAATTCCTTCATAATTTAAAGGGTTTTTTTCCCATTCAGAATGCTTTTGCTGGCCTTTGGGTTAAAACATAGAGGTTGTTCCCCCAAGATTTTTCAAGAAGGAATGCTGCACTTTTGGAACACCTTTTCCGGTGTTGACATAATTAGATGCAGGTATTATTTATGAATAGTTTATTTGGAAAATTTTGTGAAATTTTGATGTATTCATCAAATACAAATTGTATCAAGCACTGTTAGTTGAGCAAGTAATAAAAATACCATTTACTGAATAATTTATTTGAAAGTTATCACAATATTTCTTATTAATACTTTGATATTACTCAACTAGATCAGGTTATAATATATAACTATAGAATCCCTCAAGGAGCTAACTGCTGTTTAAATCAGTCGTCATTGGAAAGTATAGTTAACACGTTGTATTATTCAAGATATTAAAGTGTGACGCATAGCTAAACATGAGGAGCTTAAATATTTTGTGGGCATATGTCTGATCCCTGATTCATTTAAGCTACTTAACAGTTACAAGTGTTTCCTAGAAATACACATATTTTATTACTATTATGCATGGAAAATATAACTGAAGTGAGCATAAAAAGTGCATGTAATAGGTAATATTGGCACGAATCTTGCATTGCCAAAACTCTAAAACCTCTGCATAATGTTCTGTATACACAAGCACAAAGATAAAAATATTTTAAGTCTGAACATATTTTGAATAATATACTTTTTAACATATTCTTTCTCCATTTGACTTCAGTTCACTAGACTATTTATCATAGGTAGCCCTAAATTTTCAACATTTTTGTACTTTAGCAAAAAACAAATAGTATCATATTTTCAGCTTTTTTCCTTTCGTAAATTCTGATGCAGTGTCCTTTATTGAACTACTCCCCTTTCACAGTATAATGAATTGTCTCAGTACTACTGTCAAAGACAGTCTTACATGGTTAAATCTGGCTTTGAGACAAGCTCAGTAGACAGTTTTGTTAGTGGTTTTTGTAGTTGCCTGTTTAGTAAAGTGTAAGATAGTGTCCTCCTGAAACTATTTTTCTTTGGACTTGGAATTGATACTGTGAAACTTGTCTGTGTATTATTGGAGATGTACCAGTTTCTCAACCCCTGCCAGTATAAATTACTTAGAGATATTGGGAGTAGATTTGGTTTCACAGGTATGTCTAACAACTAATTGCCTGTGAAAATTCATTTGGTTATTTGCAACTTGAAATGACAGCAAGTGTAACACTAGTAGTATAAGGACAATATTCTCACTTCTGTGTCAAGGTTTAGGATATATTACAGTGTATCAGTTTACACAAAATATATGAACTGTGTGGTACAGGTTTCCCTCACTTTTATGTGGGTTCTGTATATGCAAATTTGCTCCTATGCGATGACCCTTTTTATACCCCAAATTTGTTATATGCAAGGTAAATTCACTCTTATATGATTGGCAACAGGTAAGTCTGTGGGGGGAGGAGAAAGGACCGTGGGTGGGGGGGGGCAATTGAAGCTCCAGCAGTGAGGAAGGGAGTGGGGCACAGGCAGGAGCAGGGGCTGGGGTGAGTGGGGCCACAATCTGCGCCCCCATCAATGGTGAGGGAGGGAGTGGGGCTGGGGCAGGGGTGGGGCATGGGACAAGGGGCACAGCTCCTGCTGCTATGGGCTGCTGCTGCAGGCTGGGGGGCCACTCCCTCCCTCCCCCCTGGGCGGGGCGGAGAGGCAGGGGAGAAGATCAATGCGCCACTCACCCCAGCCCTTGGGGCTGGGCTCTTCCCCGTGGGGAGAGTTGGGCTGCACTGTGCTCAGAGCAAGTGGCGGTGGTGCTGGGAGGGTGGTTGGGGAGCCTATAGCAAATTTGGGGGTGGCTGCAGTCCCCCCCATAGTCCCCCCTCTAGTGCTGCCACTGTTCACCCTGGCTGTTGGGCATGAGATGTGAGGCACGGCTCCTGTTGCCATAGGCTGCCTCTGTGGGTCGGGGCTGAGGTCTGCACAGGGTTCTTCCCAGCAGGGGATGATCTGAGCTGCACTCAGGGCGGGAGGCAGCAGCACTGGGAGGAGGGTTATGGGGGCGGGGGGCTGCAGCCACCCCAAAATTTGCCATAGCCCCCCCGACTGCACTCCCAGCACCATCGCTGCCTGCTCTACATGCAGTGTGGCCCAACCCACCCACTGGGAAGAGACCAGCCCCAGCCCACAGTGGCAGCCTGTAGCAGCAGGAGCCATCCCCCACCATACCATGCCCTGCTCTACTGTGCATAACCTGCCTCTGCCCTTCCCCAGCCCCACTCCCAACCTCACCAGTGGGGGGCAGCTTGAGGCCCAACTCACCCTAGCCCCTGGGTCCAGGCTCTTTCCATCAGGGAGGTTGGGCCATGCTGTGCTTGGGGCGGGTGGCATTGGTACTGGGAGGTGGTTTGGGGGAGTGTGACAGGGACCCCTAACCCTGTCACAAGTAAGCAGGTGCACCCCTATAAAGTCAGAACCTTCTGGGCACAGAGGGCTGGTGAGGAAGGGGTTAACTGCTGAACTGGGATGGCTAGTCAGCTGACCAGAAGAGTCAGGACTATAAAAACCCTGGGTTGAACAGCAGTAAGGGGTCAGCAGCTGAAGGGGAAGCAATGCCCCTGAGAGCTCCAGGAAGAAGTTTGGGGAGTGGTCCACGACAGGAAGGGGGAAGCTATGGAAGTCCCTGCGAGATGACAACTGCAATCACAACCAGGACTGTAGCCGGCAGTGCGGAGCCAAGACTCGAAGAGAGTTCATGACCTGCTGCACATGCAGTTATTATTATTATTATTTTTTTTTTTGTGATTATTGAACAAGACCAGAGGTTTGGGGGGGGCTATTAGGGGTTGGAGGAGGCCTCACTTTTGGGGACCCACTCTGGAGTGGGAGCCCTGGCACTAGCAAGGGCACAGCTTTTTGGGGAGCACAGACCCTGGTGCTAGTGAGACAGGGCTGCAGAGAGCCAGAGTGCCAGCAAGGGTGCAGTTTGGGACGACACCAACCCTGACACTTGAAGGATGATTAAAAAAGCCAGGGAGGCCTGTTGCACCTGGGGGTGCAAGTGTGGTTTTTTTTGTTTTGTTTTTATTTGGACTGGCAGGGTTGCACCCTGGTTTTGAACGTGCAGCCCCCTTGCTGTGGGGCTGGCACCTGTGCCTCTGGGCCAGGGTGTGCTGTACTCCAGAAGTGAGCAGAAAAGGGGGCCATAAGCCTCCAGGCACTGGAAGGAAATGCTAGAGCCTCAGAGTCAAACCCTGTTTGGTGGGTTTGGATGGAGAGGCCTACCTAGAGAAAAAAGGGGTCAGGCCATCCTAGGAGAGACTCCAGCATACCCCAATATAATAGGCAGTCTCCCGCTCACATAATAATTTCCATGAAGACGTGGCAGGAGAGATTAGGGCAGGACCGAAGAATTCCAGGAGGGTTCCAAGGGTGCCCCACGTAAGGCATGGATGACCAGGAAGATGGCACTGGGGAAGGCAACTTGTTACAGGGAGCTATGGTGAAATTTGGGGTGGCTGCAACCCCCCCTCCCCATAGCTCTCCTCCCAGCACCACTACTTCATGCTCCAAGTGCAGCCCAGGTCCCCGCCAGGAAGAGCCCACCACCACCCCAGCCCCAACAGATTTACCTGCTGTTGATGCAGTCAAGGTTTTGGAACCTATCCCTATTTGTTACCTTGTAAAGTGGGTTCCCTTTATGCAAATTTGAGTTATGCACAGTTTTACAGGGACGCATCTGTGGTGGGCCAGTAAGGGGTGCTCCTGCATTGAGCCACCCACCTCACTGTGCCCAACCACCTTCCAGGCTCTGAGTGCCTCCCTAGAAGTACCTCAGATCTGGCCAACCCCCTTTCTGGAGCACACCCACAAATCTGGGGATAATGCTGCCACCACCTAAGGTCTGGACTGATCTTGGCCCTATGCCCCCTGGAAAACACAGGCCTAGTAGTCCTTGAGGGTACTTGACCTACTGCAAGAATTTGGGGTGCTTCCCTCAGTCTGAAGTATAAATAGTGGTCTCCCTTAGTCAGCCGGACCAAGGGGACCCCAAGGCATAATCTAGACCTTCTCCCAATGAGTCTCCCATATTAGGTATTAGAAGAGAACTTTATTGGTTACAAGGAGTAGGTTTGGAATAAGGTACAGCAATATCAAAGAAATCCCTTAGAGCAAACAGTGGCAAGGTAGCCTTTGATTATGCATTTGTGTTACTGCATGCTATATATCTAGTTAGATCTCAAGTGGCTTATTCATAAGTATCCAGTGGCAGGGGGAGATTCCCTCTGGAAGCAGGCAGTTTGTTGAACATGAGTTTCAAGTGAGAGAGCAAGTTTCAGACGGTTCAAGTTCTCTGAGAGTCCTTATGCTGCTCCACCTCTTGGGCAGTCTTTAACTTGTATAGCCCTGATGACCTCACTTACCTGATCCAATGAAGGCCAGCAATTGTTGGCTGTGAGCGAACCAGTTTGAAAGGCATCTCTGGTTGCCAGGCAAACTGGTAGTGTCTCTAGCCCCCTCCCAGTCATGATGACATTGCTTAGAACAATAGGGAGTTTAAGCCGCCGCTCCCCAGCCCAGGTATGTGAGGCCAGTCACATAGGCAGAGGGAGCAGGTTTCCCCCTCCCTCAGGAATGTATCCAATTTAGGTTACAACTTAGGGTTACCTGAAGAAGATGCGGGGCCAGGGGTGTCTGCCCTCTGGTCTGACCACGGTAACCAAATTGACAGGTAGGTCATCAGCCTGATAGCAGAGTTTGGAGAGAGACAGAGATGGCATTCTGCCACAGCATTTACCACATAAAGCGAGGAGAACCTGTATATATAGTATAGATGGGCCAGTGTTGAGTTTTACAGTGGGAGAATTGCTCTCTAACGTAAAAGAAAGGAATAATATTAATGCATAAAAAGCTCCCATTACTTCACACTTGACACACTCAAAGTCGTATTCTCAGTGCAAAGGCACGTTTTCTCTATAGGCTCAAGGCCAGGTCCCTCAGTTGGTTAGGTTAGCAGAGGTCATAAATCAGCAATGGAACTATGCTAAACTTCATCGTCTGAGGATTTGGTCCTTTATATTTTATGAAACATTTAAAAAATATTCTCTTTATGCCCATCTTAAGCTGCATGTATCTTCAGTACCTCTTTCCCATTAGTTTATCTGGAGGATAAATAGGTTTCTTTGGCTTATAGGGTCATGTGACTTCTTAGCTAATAGTTCTACCAGACTTGAGCCCTGTTTATGATGCCATCTTGGACACACACGACTGAAAAGGTCTATGATTTTCTAGTACTAAGTGTCCCATGTTTTTCTGGCAGAATTCATTATTCTACAGGCATAATGGATAATAAATACGTTCTTCTTGGTCTCCTTCCCTAAGTCCCTAGATACTAAGCTCTGGGAAATAACTGGCAGTTGCACAATAAATGAGTTTTTGTCTTTCTGCTCCCAGGGAGCTCAGCCTTTAGTTCAACAATACATGTTAAAGTCTCTGGTTATGTCAGAATTACTCCATGAAGTTACAGAACTAAATACCATGTTAAAAAAACTGAGTACTATGTCATTTACAATGTTTATATTCTTATTGGTTTTATATCTGATAACCCCAAGTAATCTTTCACTCTAAAACAAAATAAAAACAAGGAGTCTTATTAATCAAAAATAGTTATCTTTTTTAAAGTTTACATGAAGTGTACAGACAGCAGAAATAGTATAAGACAATGTCAAGCTCTAGTGGACTCTGAATACAGAGCTGTTTTTCTGAGTGAACATTGCTGCCAGAGCAGGCAGATTTCATTCCCTTTTATGCAAGAGTTTCTATCCCTCTCTGAAGAAGAGATAGAGAAGGAATAGCTAAGATAATAAATTTAGGTTAAATAGCTGAGTGCAAAAAAAGTCTGACTCTCCTATTACAGAGCAGAACCAAAATGATAGATTAGATTTACCACAGATAACCCACAAATAATCTTTTTCAACACAGCAATTAAAAAAAGTAACACTTTGATCTGAACCATGTGGGTACAAAATTAGCTGTGTATGCTGCTGTCTATAGAACTAAACTTGTTTGCAAGGTTCATAAATTAATGCTGCATAGTTTTGTACATCTGTAGCTTTTATTGGTCTCTGAGTTTGCCCCACGCTGATGTGAGACAAAAGGTCTGTGTTCTCCTGTCTATTTCCCCACAACTACAACTGGGAATCATCATGAGTGAAATAAGGCATTTTAAATGTTGCTTCTACCATTCTACTATAAATATTTTATTTACTTTCTATATTTTTCTTTATTGGAGAAAAATGCTGATTACCAGCATTTTATAGTCTATTATAAGGTACTGTTCACACTACTATATTTAACAATCATCTTGCATTTTTATATTAAATTTACATTTTCAGGGGTTAACATTAGCTATAAAGAATCATGCCTTGCTCAGAAATGATACAGGAAGTCTAGGACAAATATATTTATTTTACAGGTTTTAAACTCTGGATTTCTAAAAATACATGATTTTAAGAAGTACAATTCTGTGTTTTCCAAGCTGATAACTTTGATTCTACAAAAAAAAGTCTGCAAGTAATTTAACCTAAAGATAAATGAATGTATTTCATTCTTTTACTGAAATGTATAGGTGGTTTTATAGTTTAATCACAATTTTTCTTTTTACTAGTTTTGATTAAGCTCTGGAAATGCAAATATTTGATTTGTTAATGGAAGAAAAGCTTCCTTAAGGTTTACAGACTTTGTCTAGTGGTATGATCCTGAAAACACTACTACAAAGCCTAATATTGATTACCATGATATGAATGCACCAAAGTAATAAGCTCTACAACTGCAATTCCTAATCCCTTCAGGAAGATGTTTTAAACATTCTGATAATTACTTTTGAAGTCCATGGGACTTGAGCATATCATTTAGAGCACTTCTCAATAAATATGGGCTAAAACCTTCAAAACAAGGTATTTGAATGTTTGTCTGTACAACTTCTGTGGCAGATCTGAGACCATTGCTGAAAAGCACATCCTACTTACTCCTGCTCAGTGCTTACAAAATTCCAGAAATGAAGAGTGCCTAATTCATTTTTGACAATGAAAGAGCTCCTAAGTCACTTAGGTCATATACCTGGCTCAAGTTTTTAAAGGTTTTAAAGTGTGTTTTGATACTAGTACTGCAAGTTCTAAGTGACTTAGATAAATCCTGCTTTCAAAAATGACCTAGGACTAGATCCATAGAAAGGCCCAGGTAGGAAACAGGCATCTAAAGTGGTAGCTAGGCACTAAGTCCAAAACATAGTATTATTGCTAATTATAGCAATAAAACTGCTTTAAAAATATTAATAATATCAAATCCTGCTGCTTAACTCTGGATGCATCTGAAGTCCACAAGTATCTCAGCTTTCATTGGTAAATTTCCTCACCTGCTAAATGTCTGCTTCCCATTCTGACCCTAATGAGACAAGTTTCATTCTACAAATGAGACATTCCTTTGTCTATCTTGCCTATGGGGGTTAGATATGTTGGGCATTTTTAGGGCACATCTTCCAGAGCAGGCCCTGCATAAAACATAGCTAGCAGTGGTGATGGCACTACCCTGTAGAGGAACTTAATGGTAAGAACATTGATCTAGGATGAGGAGATAGTAACCCACATCTCCCACTTGCCAGAAGAGTGCTCTAACCACCAAAATTATTCCAGGGTTGATGGTTGTTCTCACTCTCTTCTATTAAAACTGTTCTATTTGGTATATAATAATCTATTCTTCAAGCTAAAGAGAGAGAGTGAATATATGATCTTTTGGCTAAAGCAATCCAATCATCTGGGAGAGAGAAGACCTTTGTTCCAGACTGCGCTCCAGTGAATATGTAAGTTCCTGGTTCACTACATCAGGGACTGTAACCCAGGCTTCCTACCTCTTAGGTGAGTGCCCTAACAGCTAGTCATGCTCATTGTTACACTCTTTTTCTCTTGTCCAATTAATATTTAATTATCCCATGCAAAGTGGTACAGCTTCAACTGAAGATATTGAGTGGGCCTTCTTTCCCCAGTACACAATGGCCTATTGTATATAGGTTAGGTTCTTCTTAAAAGTAAAAGATGTATCTTTAAATACCCTCTGATAGGGGAGGAATTAACTTTAGTTCTCCCACACCCTGGGTGAACGTTAAAATCAAGCTTTAGGTACCTCATTTTCCCCATACTTTGCATAAGAAGCCTAGATGCTAGAGGTGTGTGAAACGGGCCCTATTTGATCCAGATTTGGATTTGGCCCAAATCAGGGACAGTGATTCGATTTGTTGATTTGATTCACTGTCTCCAATTTAATTCAGCTGACTCCAAATCTGAAGATTCAATGCTGATTCAGAGAATCAGCGATTCAGCCATAGACACAGCTTGAAATGTTTTTTCTGCATACGTTGAGATATCAGGTGCAGCTCGCGAATGCTGTGATGCTGGGATGGATGAAGCATCCCACAGGAACATGGAGGGCTCCCCACATGCTCAGCAGTGAACCTGGAAGTGGACCAGAAGTATTTCCGGTCCACTTCCAGGTCTGCTGGGGAGCGTGAGCAGGGGGGGCCTGCCCTTGCCCCCGCCTGGCTTAGCGATTGGTCACAGGGGGATCTTTGGTGCCCCCTCCCCCTGAGATCCAGAAGGCACCAGTCACCAAGCTGGGGAGGATGGGGGGCCCCCCTGTATGCTCCTTGGTGGACCTGGAAGTGGACGGCTTCTGGTCCACTTCTGGGTCTGCTGCTGAGAGCATTGGGACCCCCCCCATGCTCCTGTGGGGTGCTCCATCCACCCCAGAATTGTAGCATTCATGAGCCACCTTGTACCATGGGGTATGTAGAAAAAACACTTAAAACTGTGTCTATGTCTGAATCACCGAATCTTTCCAAGTCTCTCCGAATCGGAGGGTTCCAATTTGGTACGGAGAGATTAAAGGGTCTCCTGATTTAATTCAGAATTGGAGATTCGGTCACCAAATTGGGCCGAATCCCTGCCAAATTGAATCGGTGACCAAAGCTTCGCACAGCCCTACTAGATGCCCCATTTGGAAACTGTGAATTCCACTATGTGACTGGATACCTACCATTTAGGTACTGAACTCTTAACATAGTGATACCTAAGTTCCTTGGTGGAGCCAGCTCTGAAAAGCAATTAGAACCTGAAGGCCATAGTCACTCTTGAAACTGGACCTTAACATTTTGAAAATTTTACCCAAGTCCCTAAATAATAGTAAGTGCTCTAACACTCTTTGCTTTGGGACTAAGTAATAAGTATTGACTTGATTATGAGAC
Source organism: Alligator sinensis (assembly GCF_000455745.1). Classification (NCBI taxonomy): domain Eukaryota; kingdom Metazoa; phylum Chordata; order Crocodylia; family Alligatoridae; genus Alligator; species Alligator sinensis. The sequence goes on along the minus strand of NW_005842518.1, from coordinate 242,344 downwards.
TTGATTATAAGATCTGTGTGGGTTGATCCCTGTGTCCATACAGAGTCTCATTCAGTGGGGCTGTACTCGGGTGCAAAAGGGTTGGTCAATGTGGAACAATTTACAGGATCACAGTGTAACACAGGAGCAGACTTTCCACAGCAGATTCAGATTAAACCTTTATATTGTAAGTGATTCAAACAATGTAACTATAAACTGGTAAATTTAAAAATAAGAGGTAACTTGCTGTGCTTTGTAACTGAAGCAAGCCATCTTCCTTGTTTTTTGAGAGGTACCTATAAGATCAGTTTAGGAAATCTGTAAATATGTTACTGTTCACCATTGTGCTTTTGAAGTGGGCACCCCACTTCAAGAGGGATGTGGACAACATTGAGAGGGTCCAGAGGAGGGCCACCCACATGATCCGGGGACAGCAGGGCAGACCCTACAATGAGAGGCTACAGGACCTGAACCTGTTCAGCCTTCACAAGAGAAGGCTGAGGGGGTACCTTGTGACCATCTATAAACTCACTAGTGGGGACCAGAAGGGTTTGGGGGAGACCTTGTTTCCCCTAGCGCCCCCCGGGATAACAAGGAATAATGGCCACAAGTTGTTGGAGAGTAGGTTTAGATTAGACATCCATAGGAACTACTTCATAGTCAGGGCAGCTAGGATCTGGAACCAACTTCCAAGGGAAGTGGTGCTGGCTCCTACCCTGGGGGTCTTTAAGAAGCGGCTTGATGCCTACCTGACTGGGGTCACTTGAGCCCAGTTTCCCTCCTGCCCAGGCAGGGGGTCGGACTTGAAGATCTACCAGGTCCCTTCCGACCCTACTTCTATGATTCTATCTTTCTATGATGTAAAGTCTGCCCAAAGGGTCCCGAGAAACAGCACTGGAGCACTGCTGTCCTCTGAAACAAAGACATTCCCCAGCTTAATTTTCATATGGTTTTCTTGCATCAGAGGAGGTAGGGAGTAGAGCACAAAAGGCGTCTATACACATGCAGCAAGGCTGCCCAGCACATCAGAGCAGACACAATTAATTAAGTCTGCTGGAGCATGATAATTATCATACTCCAATGGACTCTAGCATCTCATGTATTAGAGTCCCTGTGCTGAAAAATGGCGGTGGGGGCACTTTAAATAAAGCTCAGTCAATGGAGGCACTGATACCTGAGATGCTCTCAAAGCAAAAATACATGCATACAGATGTGTGTTTGTGTCAGATTAAAAGTTACATATACATTGTAATGAACAAGTTTCAAAAGTTAGGGAAAGTAAGCAAGAGCAGCCTACTCTACTTCACTTCAGTAAGTCTTGCTTTATTGTGATAATGGGAGATGTCTCGTATCTGCCTCATTGCACTCTAGATTAGTGATTTTTTTTCAACCGGGGGGTTGGGGCACCATGGGGTGCTGACACATACTCTGAAGGGTGGTATGAGGAGATAAACAGATAAGTTAAGCAGATAAGCCAGGCTCAGGCTTGTCCCTACCTGGATGGTCTCTCATGTCTACTGCCCAGACCTTTCTAAGGAGGAAAACACTAATATATATATATTTTGTTTTTGAAATTGGGTGCTACTCAATTCACAAAAATTATGGAGGTGTGCCTCAAGTCTGAGGGTTGCCTTAGGACACAAAAGTTCTATGTAGGGCATCAAAAACTGCATCCTGATATAGGAAATATGATCTTGTCATTAAGAAGTTGGAAAGGGAGTGGTGAGCCCTGGATGTCTCTTTTTTTTTTTTTTTTTTTTTACCTGACTGTACTGATAATTGTGATCATCTTGATCCCTACATTCTTGTAGTGACAGTGGAATGTAAATGGGAGATCACACTAGTTGAAATGGTCCCTCAGCTCATTTGGATCAGGGAAAGTTGAGATGATACATCTTATCTAGTATTCCTGGTGAACTACTTGGACAACTGTGCATCAAGGCAGATGGGCTTTGTCTTGTGTTGAGCAACTGATCCAGTTACAGCTTTGTTACGGTAATCAATTTGATTCCCGTATGCAGAGGGCTCCAATAATAAAAGCTGAAAACTTAGGTATGCATGGATCACCATGTTTAAGTCCAAATCCAGTAGCAAGGACTCTGAGGTTGGACACATCTCTTCTTTTTGTATAGATTGTTTGTTTGGCTGTGGGCTTTTTTTATTGTAAAGTATGTATGTATTTTCACAGCTGTCCAATTTAATATTTCCCTACCTTTCTTTTTCACTTTACCTTATCTAGCTCTTTTTGTACACTACCTGCAAATGGTTTCTTTTGAAGGTTTTCAGCTTTTAAATGTCTTATATTATTGTCTGGCTAATGTTACTGAATTTTGTTATTGATCTGCTTGCTTCTTTGTCCTCCCTTTTTTAAAACTATAACAAAGAAAATCCCTCCCTACCCATTATTGGATGGCCAACAATGAAAAAATTGCTGGAAGAACTGCTGTCCCTTTTGCTGGTGATTGTTTATTTGATCTGTCAGTCATACCACCAATTTCAAACGCATCTAGAAAAAAATAGCCAGATCAGAGGAAATAGTACTCAATGCTCACATTTTACCCATACACAATCTAGGAAAAGCCTCTTGGTATAAAATAGACTTCTATTTGTCCCTTTTTAATTAAAGTATATTCCTATCATTCTGGAAAATTGTATTTAAATGCTGATGATTTTATGCATAATTTAACATCTGAAAGAACTGCTAAGTCAGGTATGGGTATGTGCAGGCATTGCATTTAGATCAACCAGGGTTAGGCTAATCTAAACTCCCATCTATGCAGGCATTCACAGGGTTTAATTTGGCCAAAAAATGGTGCACTGGATTTAAGTTAGTGCACCTTAGGAGGTACACTAATTTAGATTGAGAAAGTGTTAACTAATCTAGGAAGGGGTTAACCTGAACTAGTGAATTCGCACACACATTCCCATACATATTCACATAGCCCCAGGGCTAGGAAAGCTCAGCCACCTGCTCCAGCCCTCAAGCTGTGCCATTCCTACTGCCTAGACCCTGACCAAGCTACTTTTAGTACCCCTTGTTCCCTCACAACCAAGCAACTCCTCTGCTCCACCCCAATCCTGCCATTCTCTTCCCTGACCTCTAGTTGCTTACCTTGGGCTCCCCACATTGTTCCCAGCAGAAGCAAATGGCTGCATGCACTGCTTCCAGTCTAGGTTTAAGCAACCCAAAGTAAGCTGCCTAAACCCAGGCAGGATACTGCAGACACTTGTTCACACCCTCTGAATGCAGAGCAGATGGAAATAAAGGAGAGATGCTTAGATTTAATTTGTGTGTAAAGTTTTGCTCAAGGAATTATTAGGCCAAGTAGATGGGTTAGCAAGGTTAGGCTCACCTCCCAAAGACTTAAGTATGTGCATTATTTAAGTGCATACATAGCACCTTTTGAAGTTGATGAAAATATTTGTACACCCAGAAATAAACATGCATGCATAAGCCTTGTAGGATTGTGGACAAAATCTGTAGTTTGTATTATGTTCATTTGTAATTTCTGTAAAGAAATGAAACAAATTTAAGATTGCATTACTAAAGTTAAAGATGTCCTAGTTAAGGAGGCATATGACCTGTTATATTTTAACTATCTGGTTACTATTTTCTAACCTTGTAACATGGGGACACATTTAGGCAGTTCTGATCACCACAGATATTTCAGAAAAGCATTGCTTTTGAGCTTCCTTTAATCCTCCTTTCTCTAATCCCCCCTAAGACTCTTAATAGGCCTGATCTAAAGCCAAATGAACATAAAAGAACTTAAGAATTGCCATTTACTTGGGTCAGGCATTGGGTGTGTCTACACGAGATGCTTAATGCACAGTAAGCTAATTATACTGCACATTAGTGTGTCATGGCAAAAACCAGACTAATGCGCAGTAGAATTAGTCTACTATGCATTCAGTGTCATGAAGGGCATTTATACACCTACTTTTTCATCTTGTGATGAACCAGAGATCTGCTGCTTCAGAGCAGACTCAATTAATCAAGGAGCATCTAATTAATACATTTTTATATATATATAAAATAATATCGATATCGATATAGATATGTCATGTTTCATTTTAATCATGGAAGAACATGGATTTTTGGGGATTTTAAAGAGTGAATTTGGGATTTTAAATTTTTTTTTATCAGAGAATTTGCAATTTTTAAACGGGGAGCACCAGGATTCTTGCTAGCAAGGCAAGTGGCAGGACCCAGGCAGAGGAACCTGCCCAGGGCTGGCACTGGGGACCCAGCTGGAGGGCAAATGAGGTGGATGACCTCCTGGCCACTTGGCATAGGTGGATTAATGCCCAGACCAGATGGGAAATAGCCCAGGGCCCTTCAGGAAATGGGGGCCCCAGGATGGAGAGGCAGGCAGTGTGGGTGGCATGCATATGTGCATATGCAGGCTGGCCACAGCCCTCAGGCATTGCTTGATAACAGGGAGCAGAGCATCCCAGCAGAGCTACACAGCCCAGAGCCCACTTGCTTCATGGAGGTATGTTTGTGGAAATGAAAATGGGGCATAAAGGTGTGGGACAAACTGAAGCCCCACAGTGAGGGAGAGGGCTGGGGCCTGGGCAGCAGGGCCTGGGGCCATGGTGCTACCCAGCTCCAGCCAGGGCAATGCATGCCTGGGTCAGGGAGCAGGGTGGAAGTGTGGGCAGGCAGGTTTTGCAGGGGACCAGAGGTAGGGGGGAGGGGCAGCTCCCTATTGCTGCATGTACCTGGAGCCAGGGGAGGTATGGGGGGATGTGCCCCCCAGATTTGTGCATGGGGCAGAGGCAGGATGCAGCTGTTTGCTCAGGTCTGTGCGTGCTGTCTTTGCCTGGGCCCTAGGTCCCCTCCCTGTCATGCCAGACAGGATGTAGGACCCTGAGGGCAAAGGCAACAGACAGTGCAGAAAGACCCAAGAAAATACTAGTTCAAGCAGTTGGACAAGTTATTTTAAAAGCTCTATATCTGATGCTAGGCTCCTAAATGAATGGGGTCCTTAGCATACCTTGAAAATCTTTAGGCCACTTACCTAGATACCCAAAGCTTTTAAAGCCTAACTTTAGAGCTACGTATTAAATTTTTTTAAAACCTTGCAAATAACACCTTTTTTCAACTATTTAGTTGGTTGTGGGAGGGCAGTGTTTCTGCCTGCCACTTTAAGTACTGGCAGCCAGCAGGTGCCTGATTAGGGCAGCCATTTTGGATTCAGGGCTGCTCATATAAAAGGGCATTTTGCTGCTGGAAGGCCAGGCAACAACACTGCCTGGCTGCAGGTATCATCTGGAGGTATGGGAGGAGCTCTAGGGGATGGTCAGGAGGCTTCGGGTCCTGGGCATGACCTAAAACTGCACCCTGCTGGGAGTGGGTGGCCTGGTGGGGCTCTGAGTGACACAGAAGCCCCCAGGAAATGCCAGGCCAGTTACCACCCTCTGTGAAAGGTGGGTCAGGGTGCCTTGACCTCTAGCCCCACAACCGGGTGGGTTACCCACTTTGTAGGGTCTAGAAGGTGGACCCCAGAGAGAGGGAGAGAGAGTTGGACCCTAGACTCTTAACCTGTCTTGACATCCCCCAACTGGTCCAAGCTGGGGCCAGGACTGGAAGGGTCAAAGGGTCAGGGGCCCACCACAAGGAATGCCCAAGAGCTGAGGGCCTGGGGTTCCGACTAGCTTGGAGGTGGGCCAGCGCCAGGGAGCCAAAGGGCCCAGGGGGACCACACGCATAAGGAGGAGCAGCTCAGGGAGCTATGCAGCTGGGAATGAAGGCAGAATAGGCTGCCTGAATGAAGGGATCTAAGTGGGGTTCAACTAGTAGGATTCAGGGGCAGTGAGTGGCTGGTGATTATGAAAACGGAGATGCCAGCTGCGAGGCTTGGGTGGCAGTGGAGGGAAGGAACGGAGCCCCAGATAGTGCCCCCTGGCATCAGGGCAAGAAATGGGCAGCCTCCTGCTTAAGCAAAATCAATTAATTAATTAACAACAAGGCATGGCGGGCAAGGACGCAGGTGGTTAGCCCAGAAAAAGTGGGGGTGGGCCACAGGGAAATCGGCCTGAGAAACCAACGTAACAGGGGGCTCTAATAAAAGGTATACCCAAAGACTCTAGCTACAGGTCAACATTCCCCTCCCTCCACCTTCCTGGACCATCCAGGAAGAGCACAAGACACCTGCAGATGCTCTTTGCCTGAGCAAAGGTATTTGCACACAAGTTTTCAAAAAAGATTTTTCTAACTATTTTAGTTGGTCTAATAAAAGATGGCTCATAGTGGTGGTTTTACCAGTCTGACTGCATTTGCTATGTACTAAGTGTGTGGGCTGGGAGCGGTCCGAGGCCCTTTTTTCGCGCAGCGGGATGTGGCCAGCAGCCCGGACACGCCGGGTCGGGGAAGACAGGCGGCACGCTAGAATTAGGGATGGACGCTTAGTGGTTGATTTAAGATTATTTTACTTACACCGAAGATGGTCGCGGTGCAGGCAGGAAAACTTGCTTGAGTTGCAGTTACAAAACAAAACAAAAAACTCGAACCTGCAGAACATGAGGGTATGTTGCAATGGGGTTTCGGCGACGGGAGATGAACAAAAACCTCAGGAGTACGTCGCAATGGGGTTTCGGCGACGGGAAGAAAAAAAACTGCAGGACTCGAACCCCGGGTAGAGCTCTGGATTCACTCACACGAAGTTTGCTAGGCTCTGTGGAACTTGGCCACAGGGAAGGGTACGTCGAGGGATCAGGCGGCGATGGGGAGAGGCGAGAGGCTGATCAGACCCCTATGGCCTTCTTGAGATACACGCTGGGTCTGATAGGCTCCGCAGCTGTTAGAGATCTTCACGAGACGTGAAGTTCTCCTCCTCCTGATAGTTGTGGAGTCGTCCAACTTGGGCGGAAACCACTCAAGCCTCTTATACGGCTAGCAAGCCAATCGCTAGCTGCCACATAAGAATAATTTAGAACTGGCCAATAGTGGGACACAAATTTGCATGCGGGTGGCGGGAACTCCTTTGCAC
>NW_005842518.1:227565-232637 GCF_000455745.1 Alligator sinensis | reverse complement strand
GCAGGGAAGGGTACGTCGAGGGATCAGGCGGCGATGGGGAGAGGCGAGAGGTTGATCAGACCCCTATAGCCTTCTTGAGATACACTCTGGGTCCGATAGGCTCTGCAGCGCTTAGAGATCTTCATGAGACGTGAAGTTCTCCTCCTCCTGATAGTTGTGGAGTTTTCCAACTTGGGAGGAAACCACTTAAGCCTCTTATACGGCTAGCAAGCCAATCACTAGCCGCCACGTAGGAATAATTTAGAACTGGCCAATAGTGGGACACAAATTTGCATGCGGGTGGCGGGAACTCCTTTGCACCGTGCATTTTCTCTTTGCAACTAAGAAATGCACCCTGCAAAGAAAGCTATGAGTGGTGGGAAATAATTCAGTAGTGCCTAAGCGCGCACAAACAAAAATCACACCCTTGGGTTGTGACACTAAGTTACAAGGAATAAAGCATGGCTCCTGGCCAGTTTAATCTTTCAGGATGGCTTATCCCAGAAGTCAATATGCAAGAATGCCAGTCAGTGAAAATGCCACAAGACAATGGGTGGGAAACAAATAGGGGTGGAGGGAGGGGAATGTTGACCTGTAGCTAGACTCTTTAGGCAGATGCAATATCTTTTATTAGACCAACTAAATAGTTGCAAAAAGGTGTTATTTGGAAGCTTTTGGACAGCTACATCCTCTCAGTCAAAAAAAAAAAAAAAAGAAGTTAAAAATGGTGAGAGATATGAAAGATGGTCAGAAATCTCTCAGACATTAAAAGGCCAGTCTTTAGAAACAGGGGTTTAGGTTGTAGCTGTGTCTGCCTATGTCCTTAGGCCAACAAGGTTCTTTGGGCGAATCTGATATATTTTATTAGACCAACTAAATAGCTGGAAAACATTTTCTTAGCCAGCTTTTGGGTTTAAAAACCCCTTGTCAGACTGAGGAAGCATCTGGAGTTGGTCTGTGCTCTTCCTGGATGGAACAAATAGTAAAGAGGCCAGAGGCTGGTATGCATGTAAGAAAGCCAGCCAGTGAAAATGTAAATTGAGGAGTCAGTGGGTGAGAAACAGGGCATGGGGGGAGGGAGAGGAGGGATGAATGTAGCAGGTAAATAGTGGAGAGGTATCTGGGGAGTCAGATATCAGGAAGGTTATAGTATGTCATAAATCCAATGTCTATATTTAGTCCATGACTTTTTGTATCTAGGAAGTTAATAAATTGAAGTTCATAGGCTTGTCTGTAAAAAGTGTTTTGTAAATTCCCTTTGAGGATTAGAACTGAGAGATTGGACAGAGAGAGAGAGAGGTTTTTTTGTGAGAAATGTGTCCCCACTGGTAATGAGGTATTCTTGTCTTTAATAGATTTCCAGTGTGTGTTCATTCTGGTGCACAGTTGTTGGTTGGTCTCTCCTACGTATTTTCCATCAGGGCATTTGGTACATTGGATGAGATGCATTACATTTCTGGAGGTGTAGCTGTAAGAGCCAGGAATATTGATGGTTCTGTTGTGGGGTGTAGTGATTGTGGGGGCGGTGGAGAGATGTTGGCAGGTTTTGCATTTCTTGCATGGTTTGGATACATGGGCTGTAGGAAGTTTGCTTCTGGTGATTAAGTTTGCGAGGTTTGGTGCTTGTTTGAAGGCTAGGATGGGTGGTTCTGGGAAGATCTCTTTACGAATTGGGTCTCCTTCTAGTATGAGTTGTAGACTCATACTTGAGGCTATTGGTATGGCCTGTATTTTTCTTATAGTAGTTTACTGTAGTGTAGGTACAATGTAAAATGTGTATTAAAAATAGTCAAAGAAGAGTCTACATGACTACTAAACTAAAACATCATTCTTTTCATGTTTAATATACATTTATGGTGATCCCATGCATCTGAGTAATTTTCCTAAGGCAGTTGTTTTATTCAGTTCTGTGTGTGGCAAAATAGAGTAGTTAATTTCAACATTGCGAGTTGTGCTTTATTTATTAATGCACCGTATAAACATTTAATGGGTCTATTTATTAATGCTTTTTGATACATTCATGTGTGTAAAGGGGTGTGGGGGGCCTCCAATTTTCTGTTTGCTCAGGGCCCCACATGGCAGCAGTGCTGTACAAAGGACAACTGTGTAGCCACAGCCCAATGGCAGCTGGCTCAGAGGTGCAGGAGGCTTTCCTATGGTGCCTAGCCACAGCCCAAGTGACTGATCAGTCCTTATCCATGTCTGGCAGGTGTGTAATCATGGGGGTTGATGCTGTCACAGGTGGCAGCAGGTCACAGCCAGGCAGCACCCCTGTTGCCACTCTACTGCAGTGGGTAGAGGGTGCAGGGTCCACTTTAGGTCAGGGCTGCTGCAGCAGGCCACCTGGCACAGGGGGCTAGTGTCCCCATTTGTCAACTGGTTGGGCCTCAGAAACTCCTGTCTATTGTGTTACCCAAATGCCATGGGCCCAAGGCTCACCCAACTAACTAGTGGCTCCTACAGTGTGGGGCCAATGAATGAATAACACAACTGACTCCTTGGGAGCAAAGAACTAAAGCAAAAACAGGATAGGAGTGATGTGGGGGTCAAAGGTTCAAAATGTGAAAGTAAGTCCTCCAGAGGGGGACACCAAGCATGCCCTCCCAGGCCACACCCACCAGTCCTCAAAAGCATCCAAGGAGCCATTGGATGCCATCCACTGGTGCTCTGCCCCAAAATGTGCACAGACAAGGGGGATAGGTAGGCCCCCAAGTACAACAGTGAGCCCATGTTCCAGCAGATCCCATGAAGAGTGGGTGGGAGTGAGCCCACCTGCCACCCATCACCCACCCCTCAGAAGCTCCTGAGAGCAAGTAGCCCTGAGCTGCTTGTGAGGGCAGCGTTTTATACTGCTGGGGCCAGGACAGGTGCTGTCCCCAGCCTCCAGCTCCCCCTGACTGCAGATCTGGGAGGAGCTGCGCAGCCTCAGTTTGCCCCAAGTGGCACAACTTGCTCCACACCAAAGTGTATGTTCAGGCATGTGTGCTGAGCCAAAAATCCCTGGCACAAACTTGTGCTGCTCTTATTTGAGCTGCTGCAAGTGTACATGCCTGCATGTGTGGACATGCCCACTATGTCCATCTAGCTCACATAGTGGCAGAGAGTGAATGCTGAAAGGGAATGAACAGGGTATGACCAGGGTTTTTTTTCCAGTGTTCTTCCCTTACTTGCAGCCTCTAGCATTGAAGGTCTAGGAAGTTCTGATTCAGAGGCTGTGCCTATAACTCTCATGCTTAATAGCTACTGATGTACCTTTCCTCTAAGAATTCATTGAATCCCTTTTTGAATCAGCTTAAACCATAAGCACTAGGTATGTGAGAGCCTTTGGGCCCTTTGCCCCCTCAGGAAGAGGGTAGGGTGACCACCCATCCCTAATTGGGTAGGACAGTCCTGAAATAGGAGCTTCAAGTCCTAGTCCTGGGACAGCACTTTTCCTGGATTCCCAGTATCATGCAGGGATCTAGGTTTTCCATTCACCACAGAAAAGCATGGGAAACAGCAGGTTTCTGAGCAGGACTGAGGTGAATGGGATGCATGTGGCCAGGAATACAGCCCCAAACAGTGCTGAAGAGAAGCTCCTCCAGCTGCCTGCAGGTAAGTCTATGGGGGGAGGGCAGATTGAGGGCCCCCCTCAGTTACAGAAGGAGTGGGATGGGGGCTGGGGGCACTGCCCAGCGAGGGCAGTACATGGGACTGGTGCAGGGAGTGGGACAGAGCCATGGGTGGCTCATCCAGGGGGGTGACTCCCTGCCACTGTGTACACCCCCAGGGAGGGGACATGGGGCGGGGAGCATGTGGGGTGGATGCTGGCTGCTTGCTGTGGCCTCAGGGCTTCCTGCCTTGCTGCCCTCCCCCCATGGAGTTGTGACCCCTGCTGCTGCTGGGCAGGGAGGGGGTACCTCACCATGGTGGCATGGCTAGTGCTGGGCTCCCAGGGGAGGGGCAACAGGACAGGGAGCCCTAAGCCTCTGCTCCCCCCATGGGCTCCACTTGGTTCTGTTCAGGTGGTGCCATGTGGGGGAGCACCATCTTAGGCTCCCCCCCCCCACCCCTGTCCTGGCAAAAAGTATAGTTGGAAACTATGAACTAAACTGTCAGCTTCCACAACATCTTGCGGCAATGAATTCCACACTTTAATTACAGGTTGAGTGAAAAAACCCTTCCTTTTATTAGTTTTAAACTTACTACCTATTAGTTTTATTTTGTGACCCCTAGTTTTTGTGTTGTTAGAGATAGTAAATAATAAACTTAAGAAATTCTTGGATGGTTATTTTGCTAGAGTGATCTGACCCCAGCTGACTTCCTGCCCCTTGGGCAGGGGGCTGGACCCGATGATCTCACAAGGTCCCTTCCAGCCCTAATATCTATGAATCTATTAATAAATCCTTTATCGTCTCTTTTCTCAACTGAATTGGCCTATCCTTAGTCTCTCCTCATATGAAAGCCCCTCCATACCAATAGTTATCCTTGTTGCTCTCTTCTGTACCTTCTCTAGTTCTTCTATATCTTTTTTGAGGTCTGGGGACCAGTACTAGGCACAGTATTCAAGATGTGGACACACCATTGATTAGTAAGAGGGCATAATGATACTTTCTGTTTCATTTACAATTCCTTTCTTAACATTTCCTAATATTTTGTTTCTTTTTTATGTCTGAGGAGCACTGTGTTGATGATTGTAGTAAACTATCCATAATGACTCCCAGGTATCTTCCCTGCATCATAACAAATGAGTCTATTATATTGTAGGTATAGTTTGGGTATGTTTTGCCTACATGTGTCACTTTATATTTATCTATATTGAATTTCATCTTCCATTTAGTTGCTTATTTGCTCAATAGATCCAGACCCTTCTGTAGTTCCTCACAGTCCACCTTGGTTTTTACCACTGAAGAGTTTTGTGTCATTTGCAAATCTGGCCATCTTGCTGCTTACTAGGGCTGTGCAAAATTTTGGCAGCTGTTTCATTTTAGAGGTGTTTTGGCCTATTTCAGCACCTGAAACACCAAATCTAAAATGGAATGGAAAGCTCCAAAACATCTCCTAAACTAAACAAAACCATTTGAAATGTTTTGGAATATTTTGGAGGTGGGCTT
>NW_005842518.1:226232-227547 GCF_000455745.1 Alligator sinensis | reverse complement strand
AAGAGGGAGAGGGAAGGGGGCGGAGAGGACTGCTCTGATATTGACATCTGTAGCTGGCCAGTATCTGTTATCTATCCCTGAGGTGCCTTCCAATCCCAGTGCTCTGGGGAGTGTTGGAGAAACAGCATATAAGGCTCTGTGTTAAGCCTTTCTCTGCCTTTTATGAGCTGTCTGTCTGGAAGCAACAGCGTGTGAAAGGTACTGGCTGCCTTCAGTGACTAGCTTGGCTTCCTAGTCAGTCTCTTGCTAGTCTTGGAAAGGATTGGATACACCTTTCCAATATATTACAGATAGAAGATATAGTAATAAGAGAGAAGACAATATAGTAAGCAGATAGAAGATATAGTAAACACATATATTAAACAGATAGAAGAAGATATATTACATGCACACAAGATATATTACACATGCAAACATTTTCCAGCACAGCAAACATTATGAAGCATGCTAGAAAGTCAGGTGCCAGGTCTTCTGGCAGAGGAGTGAGAGGGGGCAGAGGAAGAGCTATAAGTTCCCCCCCGAAACTTAGATGCACCCTTTTTCCTAGCAGCCATAAGGCTTCTACTGCTGGTGGGAGCAGTGTCTGCACCTGCCCCACCTCCACTGACACCAGCAATAATAATAACCCCCCACACCACCAGCATGACAAGCACCAGCATGAGACTTCTTCACCCCTATTTCAGTTCCCACCCTGATCCTCCCAGTTCCAGCTGGATCTGGAACCATGGGAGCTCAGTGCCATAGCCAGGAAAATTCTGGGGAAGGAGCGGGAATCTGAGTTTCTGCTCCACACCCCTCAAAGTTTTCCTAGAGCCAGGTCTTCTCTGGAAGGCACTGCTGAGGAGGTTGTGGGGGCAGGTGGCTCGGCTTCCCCTGTCATTGTGCCTCTGCCTGCTGAGGAGGGGGATAAGGCAGGATCCACACCCACACCCCAGAAGTGAGGTGGTAGTGTAGTGTGGGATCATTTTGGGGTGGCAGATGATCCCAAGTATGCTATCTGCCTCCACTGCCAATGCAAGACCAGCCAGGTCAGGAGGCACCACCCCCTTGCCCTTGCTCCTCCTAAGCCCGGCACCAGTGGCAGCATGCCCAAAGGGTAGTCCCCCTCTCCAAAGACCCTGTCCCCCAGAAGCAGAGGCAGGCTACCCTGGACCAGTGGGGGAAAGGTGGAGAGAAAGGGGAGTGCATTCCCAAGGTGAGTGAGGTCACCCAGAGCATTCGGGAGATGCTTGCTTTGGATGGCCAGCCCTTCTCCTTAGTTGAGTGGCCAGGGTTTAGGTGGCTTATGGTGCTCATAGCCCCATCATATCACATG
>NW_005842518.1:213728-226176 GCF_000455745.1 Alligator sinensis | reverse complement strand
ATGCAGGGAGTACTTGAGGGAGGAGCTGCATTAGGCATCTGGAGAAGCTGGGGTGGAGATCACATCTACCTCTCCCTTACAGGGCACTGGTGTGATCAGTCAGGCCATCACTGGGCTCTCCTTCAAGTGGAGGTGATGGATGAGTCCCACACATCAAAGGAGATCATGGGAGCCATGAACTTCATAGTACAGGGGTGGCTCATTTGGCAGGATGAGCTCACCTGTGGGTTCATGGTCACTGACAATGGGGCCAATATGGTCAAGGTGGTCCATGATGCCAACTTTGTTGGCATCCTCTGTGTGGCACACAAGTTGCACTTTGTTTTCAGGGATGCCTTGGAGGGGGGCAAGGCTGCCAGTGACGGCACCAGCAAGCTAATTTCAAAATGCAGGAAGGTGGCAGGTTACTTCCACTGGATCATGAAGGGGGACAGGATGCTGTGGGATAAACAAGCAGAGCTGAACATCCCACAGCACAAAATCATGCAGGATGTAGAGGCTCGGTGGAACTCCACATAGCGGATGCTTGAGAGGCTGGTGGAGCAACAGAAGGCCATCCATGAAATGGCTTTGCTTGGGGAGATTGGGATCAGCGGCCCCCTTAACAAAACAGAGTGAGATACCATCTCCCAGATCTTGGTGGTCCTCAAGCCATTCCTCTAGGCCACTGACAGCCTTTGCACTGGTGATGCCCTTCTTAGCCAGGTGATTTCCCCATAGTGAAGGAGCTTCAGAACCAAATGGAGAAGTTCCAGGGGATTGATGTTACCAGCTGGAGGAAACTGCTGTCACTGGTGAAGTGGCTGAAGGAGGGCATCAAGAAATGGCTGGATCCATTACAGTCCAGTATGGTCCCTGTTCTGGCAGCCATGTGCTGAGCTCCTGTGCCAGGATGAACTTGGAGGTAGGGCTGGGGCTTTGAGGAAGAAGGAGGCCCCAGGTCCTGGGCATGACCTGAAACTGCACCGTGCCAGAGTCAGGAGGCCTGGTGGGACTGCCAGTGGTGCAGCAGCCCCCAAGAAATGCCAGGAACACCAAACTCCATGGTGAAAGGCAGGTGGGAAGCACCTTATAACCAATGTGAGGGACAGGCTGGGAGGTGGGGGGAGAGTGATATAGCAGATAAAAGTGGAGAGGTACCTGGGAGTCGGGCGTGGGCCACAGTGTTAGAAGAGGTATGGAGCTGCAGAATGAATGTCACCCTCCTGCCTGAGAAACATCTGAATTAGTTTTACATCAAGGTGTGGCAGAAAAAAGAGGGATGGGTGGTTGGCCCAGAAACAGGTGGGCAGGTGGAGATCTAACTGGCACCAAGGAGGCCCCTTGTTACCGGCTACCATCCCTGCTGGTTTCATCCTGCTCTGCCTACACACACAGTGTCACAAGTTTTGCTTTGAACAGTTTGAGGTGCAGTTTCACAGAAACCCCTGCACCTCTCTCCTTGAAACCTGGCAGGCTTCATGCCCTGAGAAGGGGCTACCATTCCTACAATTTGCATCCAAAGTAGACATGAAGTAACAAAATTTATAGGCATTTTAGTGATTTTTCCCCATTATAGCCTATGGCCAAATCACCAAAACAGCATTGAAACTCTGAAACAGATTTGGCCAAATCAAAATGGAACAGTGATCCAAAACACCAGAACAAATCGCTGCCCTCTGAAATGGCCAAATCCAAAACCGAAACGAAACATAGCCATTTTATACAACCCTACTACTTGCTCCCATTTCCAGGTCATTTATGAATATGTTAAACAGCACCAGTCCCAATACAGACCCTGATGTTTGCTTCTTTCCATCCTAAAAACTGACCCTTTATTCTCACTCTTTTTCTATATTTAAGCTTATTTACAATTCACAAAAGGACATCTTGTAATCCCATGACCTACCTAACTTCATTAAGAGCCTTTGATGGGGGATCTTATCAAAGGATTTTTGGAAGTCCAGATATACGGTGTCAGCTAGATCATGCTGACTAACATGCTCAAAGAATTCTAGTGAGGCATGATTTCCCTTTGACAAAGCAATATTGATTCCCACCCAGTAAGTCACATTCACCCATATGCTGAACATTTTTGTTGTTGTTGTTGTTTGTTCTGTTCCAGGAACAGAAGTTAGACTCACTGGTCTGTAGTTTCTCATGCTGCTTGCAAGTTCTTCACTTCCTCAGGGGACCCATACAGGTAATGAAAGGGCTTCCATTCATCTCAGTTAATTTGGGCCGGGCTTAGTCTTGTATAACTCTTCGTGGAAAACCTCAGATTCTTTACCCATGATATAGTATGGATATTACAAATGCAAAGTTAGCTGTATCTGTATATGATTCCGAGTATGTATGTAGAGTACATATCCTACAACTGCTCCAGTAGTCCTGTAGTAGAACAAAATATAATACTAATTCATTTTAATGCTCAGACACATTTGTAGTATATGGATCTATAATGTGCTCTGAAGTACAGATCCAATATATGCAGTAACAGCTTTTATGAAAAGTAGCTGCTGCTGCTGCTACTACTACTACTACTACTACTACACACATTCCTGTCCTTTCTAAACTTAAAACTTTCAGTTATTAAAGTTTTTTTTTTTCTAAATATCAAAGCTGACAAGTTCACATTATAGATTACTGGCTTGTACCATATAATTTTACAACCCCACTCTTTTAACATGCTGAGAGTTTTAGGAGCTGAGATTTTAAAGATAAAAGTTTACAATACATTTTTAATATATAAACGTTCACTCTTATTCCAAACCATTTAATACCAAGTTTCATTTTTGAGTAAGATGCACAGAGCTGAGTTTCAGATGCCTGAAACTATCTCAGTAATAGGAGCTCAGAGGATCTCATGATTTATGGTTATAGTTCCTGTGGCACAATAAATGATATCTTAATTGCAATAAGAGCTAAGTTTGCAAATCAGGACTCTGGATACGGGCTCTGAATAGTCACTCAAGGTTTTTTTTATATTTGTTTCTGAAGTTTTACTTTAGTTTAAGACAAGGTTTGTTTACAGTTGATTCAGGATTTTGATTTGGTTCAATTTAGGATCGTGATGTTTTCAAACAGATGACAATTCACATCATATGTTCATCTCATACCTTTTTGCAGTGGAGAAGCAATTTTGTCAGCCTCTAACTAATAGAGTTAGCTAGTGGAGCCCAATATAAAGATGGTAATTATAGTTACTGGCTATAGAGAACAACCAAAGGAAATGGTGGGAGGTATATCAGCATCTCCAGTCTCTAAGGCTGCTTGCAGACATAGGTGACTGGTAGGGTGGGCATGTGACCCCCTGATGGAGCCATCCCTGCTGTCAACATCACCGGCAGCATCTGTGGGTGCTCGACATGCCCCACCCAACAGGGCTGTCCCCACCATCGACATAGCTGGCGGTGTCTGTGGGTGCTCACTGTGCCCCACCTGACAGGGCTGTCCCTGCCAACAACACCGCCAGTGGTGTCTGTGGACGCTCACCAGCTCCGCCCCAATGCGGGTGGTGGAGTCTGCAGATGCTCACCAGCTCTGCCCCTGCTGCCATCTCTGCCTTTGCAGGTACCCTCCCAGCAACTGGCAGTGGCTTCTGCAGGTACCTCCCCAGACTCAGGAGGCACCAGTTGCCCATACTTGCAGACATGAAGAAACACAAACTGTGCTTTACTTTAAACTCAGTGCAATTCCATGCTGAGGCTAGTGCACATTCAGAAGAGGCAGTGCATTAGTTTGACCCAGCTCTGCAGTATAATCCATAGGCAGCGGAAGGGGGGGCTAATGGGGCTTAGCCCCCCCAAATGTGGGGCAGCAGTAGAGCCACAAGGCAGCCTGGCCGTGGGCTTCCAGTGGCTGCAGCAGGGGTGCGGGGGTGCACAGGCAGTGGTGAGGGAGGGAGTGGGGCTGGGGCTGGGATGGTGGACAGGCAGGCGCTGCACAGCCAGCAGGGTATGGGACTGAGCCGTAAGCAGCTTGTCCAGGGGGCTTGGCTCCTGCTGCTACATGCATCCCAGAAGGTATGGGGGCGCATGCCTCTAGATCTGTGTGGGGCAGGGCAGGCTGCCACTGGGCTGGAGCTGGGGTGGCACCAAGCTCTTTCCAGTGAGGGGGAGCCTGGCTGGGCTGCACTTGGGGTGGGTGGTGGTGGCACTGGAAAGGGACTATGTTGGGGGGCTGTAGCCCCCCTGACCCTTCCTCCCAGCACTGCTGCCCCCTGCCTCCCCCCGCCCCCTGGATGAGCCACAGCTCCGTCCCATGCCATGCCCCACCCCAGCTGGGCAGCATCCTGCCCGAGCCCCTGTCCCACTCCCTCCCCACAAGGCCTTTTCCCCTCCCCCTACAGACTCACCTGCTGGGGGGAGGGCATAGGCATGTGCACGTGTGTATGCGGTTAGGCCCCCTGCCCCCCCCAAATGTTTTATTCCTCCACCTATGGCAGCCTCTGTATAGATTGGGTGTTTTAGTGGGACTTTGGGTGTTTTTGAATCGGCTATTAGATAAAAGTTCCAAAAAGCCCTGCTGAAGTGCTCAATCTATATAGATGCTGCAGAGCTGGGTTGAACTAACATACTGCTTCTTCTGGTAAAGTGTGGTATTTTATGTTTTTTGTTTTTTCAAGTCTGCAAGAAGCCTAAACGTTTACCATTTATATCCAATAATTAAAGTATTTTCTCACATACAACACTAACCGGGATAAAATATGCACTTTGTTTTTGAAAAGCAGAAGGAAGAAAAAAGATCTTTCCTGGTAGAATGTAACTGAGTAGCAGCAGCTGGGGAGTCTAGCCTGCTTGTTGTTCTACTCCCTATGAGTCACCTGTAGATTCAACTTTTGCTTTTGCCTGGTACCAGGTAGAAACTGATTTTGGGGAAAAAAGGCGTGTTGTGTATGTGAGGAAAATATGGTATGCTGCATCCTTGGAGGAATTATTTGTACCTTCTGTACTCTGCATAAATGTTGATTATATTGACACTGATATCTGACATGCATCATGTGATCACCTTTAGGTTAGATTACTGTAACCTCCTATATGTGGACCAGCCTACTGACATTACTCCATTTTGCAGTTTCTGAATAGTCTCTATTAAGAGCACACATCACCTACACTCTATTGACAATACTGAAGTGAAAATTCCAGGTTCTAGTTTGCCTTAGAAATCCTGAAGTTTGGAGGATTTGGACCCTGTCAGCCTAAATGATAGAATAGAAGTTGTGATCTTCAGAGGGACATTAAAATACCCTGGTACACTAACGCTCAGTCCTAACTAGCTCAGGAGCTATATGATCAATCAGTGTTAACTAGAGATACAATAGCATAGAAACCGCTAGCTGATCTATGGTAAATACAGTATAGGTCAAAAGGAAAAACAACACAATACTTAGACCATGATTGATAGAGATAGATAACATGTGTGTTGTATTATTCATGGTTGCAAGAAGGACTTATCAAATGTATGCCATTTTTAAAAACCTTTTTTGATAATATTTCTTGTGAAGAGCTGCAGGTGATCAGCTGGAAAACTTAGGAAATGTGGCCTGAATATCACTGTCCTGCTGTAACCAGCAAAAAAGTATCAGGGTGTTCTAACTGGCTTTGGATTTCTCTTCCAGCATTTATTTGGCAAAGTTTGGGTTGAATGACAGCTTCATACCCTGTAAAATTTGCTGATTTACAGGCTTTTCCAAGGGGAAAGAGAATTTTTTTCAGGTTGACTGAGGTTGAAAATATTTTAGGTTCAGAAGACTTCATTTAAGCATTTCCTTTCTTTTGTAATAGAGTGCCTTTTTAAAACTCTGTTTTAAAGTCAATTTAAGGAGTGGTTCTCAATCATCTTAGACTCAAGGCCCTCTTCATTTGACTCAAGGCATCCGCAATAACTTCAGTGAATTGAGCAACCCCTCCATTTCAAAAACATGTTTGTTACAGTGCATATGTCCTTGCAGAGGGATCAGGCAATGGGAGCAGGGGAATGGCCTAAGCCTGCTCTGGCTCAGTCCCTTTCCAGATTCAAAAGTGAATGTCAGTTTATTTTGTTATTGGTCAATCTGTGCAGCTTGAAGAAACCCACAAAGATTGAGTCAGTTCAGCCTCAGGCTTTTTGACTGCCTGTATTTAACCAAAGTGATGTTTTAGACCACTGGCTTAGGCATGGTTCAGTTTACTACACTTATTTCAGTTCAACTGTCTACTAAACAAGCTTTTTAACTCTGCAGGATAGATATTTGGTCATTGATTTCGATGGGTTTCAGTCTGTATAGAATTAAGATAGAATATAGTTGAAATTTTAAATCAATTTCTCTCATGGTCTAGATCAGTGATTCTCTTGGGTCGACTGGTGCAGAGAGGGAATTTCCCCCACCCACCCTTCAGCCTGGTTGGGTGCCAGCTTAGCCCCTCACTTACAGGTGTGGGGTGGGGAACAGTCCATCCAGTCTGGGCCCAAGCTGGTACCTGGCATCAGCCCACAATGGGGGATCTCCGCAGCTCAGCAGGGGATCTACTATGCCAGGTGATGTCCTCCAAGTCCTGCCACTGGTGTAGAAGGGGAATTCCACCCTCCCACTCCCCTGTGCAGTCCAGTGCCAGCTCAGCCCTGGGCTGGAGGGATTGCTCCCCACGCACCTACAGGGGTGGGGCTAAGCCAGCACCAGACTGTGCGGAGGGGTGCAAGGGGGAAATTCCCCCTCTGCATTGGCAGCAGGGCTCGGGGGAACCCCCACTCAGGCATGGAGACCTGGGCCGGCCCCAGGCTGGAGGGACTGCTCCTCCCTCCCCCTGTATGTCAGTGACTTGTGTGGGTCTATGGAGGGGAACCCCCACACACTAGGGAGCAGGTTCTGGGGTTAAGTAAGGGGGCTTTGTTCTCCTGCCTCTCCCCCCACAACCCCACTGGGCTGACAGGCACCGGCAGGACCAGGGCTGCAGAATGAAGGCATTGCTGCCTCAGGTCTGTGGCATCCCTGGGGCAGCAGTGGGGAGAAGCATCCCTGCTTGGATGAAGCAGACATCAAGTGAGACAAAGTTAGCCTGCCCACCATATGAGGATGGGTTTCCATGGAAGTTCAAAGCATCTTGGGATGCTGGGGGACTATGAGTTAACTTGAGTTGGGTGGGGATCTGGGACAGAATTTTGATAGACTGGTTTCACCTAAATCAGTTTAGTCTGATTCATCCATGTCTATCTTAAAACAGTTTCAGCCATTTGGAAACTGATTTATGTGCACTGAAGTTCTGTTCTGTTACAAGTTTAAACTGGTTTACATTTAATGTCTGTCCCTAGCTTTCATGTTTAGAGGAAAAATCCCCATTTGTAATTTAATCTGAAAATGTCCATTTCAATCCAAGTACATATAAAGCATATCTACCACTGACAGTAGCTGAAAAATCCTACTTCAGAGACTTCATACTTCTGGGGCAGAGGGGAGTTATCCTTAAAAATGCTAATAACACTTTGGAGAAATTGTTATCCTCTGGTTTTATCAGCCTTTGATTGCCAAATCTCATTTACAGTGGACTCTAAAATGTTCCTTTGAGGTGGAAGAGTCTACCAGGTATCATAATATGTCCTATTTTGAAGAAAGGTAATATATTTTCAGCTGGCAAAATGTTTCTAATATGTATTTTTTTTTAAGAGTTTCAACTAGAAGCCCAGTAAAAGGAGTTATAATCTGTTCCTATCATTGGACCATATTCTTATGTCTCTTGTAAAGCTTTTACATTATACAAGTTCTCTAGAAACGTAAACACTTAAAAATGTAATGGATAAGAAACAAAGACAGACAGTCATTAAATACATATGACATTCAGGCAGAAGTTAAAAACTTTTCTTGGGTTTTGCTCAGGTGAGATTCAATGCCCTAAATTTCACTTTGAAATTTGAGTTCAGATTAACTCAAGTTATCAAGAGTTGCACCAAGCCATGTGAAACCACAAACCAGATACTTTTAATACAAAGACTGTTTTGGCCTATGCTTTTTGCAATGGGGTGTAAAATGTTTAAAGAAAATTGGCAAAATTGATCCCATTTTGTATCAAATCCTCACACAAAGAATCTTTATGTAGGTTTGCATTTCTGTGAGAGCATTCTACATTGATCAGTGTAGACCTGATCAAAAACACTCTAAATAGGCTTCACTGGGCCTTTAAATTGGGGCTTATACCATTTTTCCTAATACCAGCGCATCTATTCTAAATCTTGCTGACATTTTTTTGTGCTCACACACATGATGTGGATGCTGGCTGTGGCTCTACTAGCAGTAGAATTCACCTCTCTTTTAACTGGGTAATGACATGAATCCAAAGGCATTCTTCCTTTCTTGATGTGCATGTCTCTATTTTGTCAGTAAACATACTACATCATATGTAGTAAAGTTAATTATAGACTATATTATACTTGTTAACAGATTTGCTTTATATGTCCAATGTGAAAATTCACTCCAATTCATGTATTCACTTACTTTGAATCTGGGGTTATGTACTCAGTTGCAATGCAAAAACTGTGACATGGCACTACTGTGCAGTAGTATTAGGCTAGAGAGAGAGAGAGAGATCAGTTGGGCAATGTTTTATTGATATATCTACAATTTTGAAGCAATTTAGAAGCCTACCACTCTATCATCATAATAAAATAAATTTTAAATATCTATATGTTTTGATGTTTGCATTTGGTTTTCTTATCACAGAACAATTACAACTTCCCCTGACCCCTTTACTATGTGGGGTTTGCATGGGGGGTGGGTGCGTGGGTGGGTGGGTGGGTGTGGAGGGATGGTGGAACTGTGGGTGTGGGGGGACTATGTGCAGGGAGCTGTCCAGGAGGGTGCACCCAAAGGGTGCAGCCCCCCACTCACAGGACATGAACTGCCTCCCCACAGGGCCACAGCTCCCCCACCCTCAGGGTCCACAGATTCCCCCTGCAGGGTCATAGCTCCCCCATGCAGGGCCCACAGCTCACCCCTGCAGCAGCCATCAGGTGTTCAGGGCCCACAGCTGTTGAAGCCCCCCCTCCATGGTACGGCATGGCCTTGGCTGCCTCAGAGCCAGCCCCTCCTGTGCTGGGCGGCCCAGCTCAGTGCAGCATGGCACAGGGCTGTGCACCTTTCTGCAGCTTTGCAGGAACCACATGTGCACAGGGCCTGTGGAGGCAGGACCTGGCCCAGCACAACACGCAGGCCCTATGAGCAGCGCTGGCCCCTGAGTGACAGCCTAAGTGGCCTGGCGCTGCAGAAAGGTGCATGGTCCCATATCATGCTGAGCCAAGCCAGGCTGCACCTGCAACAAGTGGCACAGGTGGCGCTGGCTCTGAAGCAGCTGGTGCCATGCCACGCCATGGGAAGGGGGCTATGATAGCAGCAGGCCGTGAGTACCCCGTGGCCACTGCTCACGGCTGCTGGGGGGGTGGAAGGGCGCTGTGGACCCTGAGGGTACCCACTTCCCTCACCAGAACCCCCCCACACTGCCCCCACACATGCACAGTGTCCCCCTCACCCCCACAGGCCTCTCCCCTGCCATCCCTACTTACCCACAACAGCACCCAGGTCCCAGTTATGCCAGATCCTTACCCCACTTCTGCTTACCCCAGCATACTAAGGGTATATGCCTTGCATGCTAGGGCAGCAAAAGCACATAGAGACACTTTCACCAGAAACCAGAGCATCTCTCCAGAGGACCAGCTTCTGGGTTATCTGCTTTTCCCCCTGTGCTTTTTTCCTCCTTCCTTGCTTCCCCCCACCCCATGGTTTTTCTTTGGGGGGGGTGGGGGGTTAATACCTGGATTTCCAGTTATCAAATTTTGAGCCCACACTGCCGATATGCTGCATGGGGTACAGTTCTTCATTTGCAGCATGCCTCTTGCAGCATCTCATACTGGTTTGGGAGGTTAATTTCTCCTGGATGCAACATTTACATGTGAGCCTGGGACCGCAGCATGTTGAACCAGGGTGGAGCAGCCTCAGGCTGGCGGGGTCAAAGTGCCTGGGGTGTCATCCTGTAGGTTTTTTTTTAAATGCATTCCCTTCACCTTCCCCACCCATTTCTGACTTTTTTTCTCTCGATCTCTATTCCCTATAGATAAGTGAGCTGAGACTTAAGATAAGCTTTAAACATTTTAATTTTGATAGCAAGTTTTTGGTTTTGGATATCCACTGCTGTATATTGTATTATTATTAGGTCTGCATTGATTCTTACTGTTGTATAATATATTATCATTTTCATATTGTTTTGTATTGTTTCATATGGATATTGTATGGTTTAGGCCTGTGTTTGTAAGTGAACCAAAGTCATGATAAGTTTCCATTTTATATGTCAAGCCTCCATCTTGTGTCCTCTGCCTCGGCATCCCATGTTGCAACTGTATGAGTCACGCACCCCTCCCACGTAAACTGGTTCTCAGATGAAGGAGAATGATTGGGAATGACTGAAATACAATGGTAGCAGACCTCTATTGAATTACCTGTAATGACTGGGCCATCACCTCGCATTGATTCATCCAGGAACCACAGACCTCACCCAGGAACAGAGACAAGAACCCAGCATTTGAAAGACAAAAGACCCTGCAGAACCAGCAACTCTACCATTATAGACACCCAAAACATCCCTGCATGGAGCACACATGCTCAGTACACCAGGGGCTGACCCTTGCCTGGGCATGCCTCCTGTCACTAGGGTCACATAAGGTCTGCCCCTATAAAAAGGGGGCAGTGAAGACAGACCCAGTGGAACACCCTCTCCATCTGGACCAGCACCATGCCACACCACCTATCCACCCAAAGGCCCTGCTGGCGACCCTCCCCCCACCCCCCGGGACAACACCTACTGGACAAGGACCCCTTTCCAGCCTGGATAGGTAGCTATCACCCCTCAACCACTCTTCAACCAAGGACTTGGACTGTCCAGCTTGGATAGGTAGATATTACCTACACACCACCTCCTACAATTTGAACTCTCTCCCTCTCCTCCTGGACTTTAGCTCCTGCACCAAGCCTCTCTAACCCCTGCTGCCATTGTGTGTGTGGGTGCAAGGGAACCAATAAGATATTATGTCACCATCTCCCCTGTTCAATACAACCACTGTCATTTGCAACCCTGAGTTGGGTCATGTTTTACTGAATCCCAGTCCCTTCATTAGCTTAAATTCCAGCCTCTCTCTCTCAGCTCCAGCTGCCACCCCTCTCCACTAGTTTCTCTATCTCCTCTCAATTCCTACTGCCTTTTCCCTGTGACTTTCTGCTGCCTTTCTCTGCTTTCCCTCTGCCCCTGCTGCCTTTCAGTCTCTCCTGCTGCTTTTCCTGTGTTTTTTTTTTTTTCTGCTGTCCATCTCTCTGTTTTCAGGCTTCCCCTGCACCTTCTGTAGTCATCCTCCCCCCACAGCTTCCCAGCTCCTCGTGGCTGTCCTGCAGTTTTCTCCAGCAGCTGGAGCTTTTTCTCCAGCAGCTACTGTCACTCCTTGCAACTTCTCTAGCTGCCCTGAAGCCATCCTCTGGCTCCCCACATCCAGAGCCCCTCTTTAACACCCATACTTTCCCTTAGTCCCATTTTTCCCTCTCACCACCTACCTTTTCAGCTCCCCTGTAGCTCTGGCTCCAGTCCCAGCCTCTGTGCCAGCATAGCTCCCCTGTTCTGTAGGCTTTGGGCATTGTCTTTTAATCAATTGACCTAAACTTACCCCCGAGCCTAAGTTCTTTAGCCCAGGCCCCTCTAGTCTACTGGTTCTAATCCCGGTTCTAGCAACTTTCACTCCCTACACTTTAACTCTCTCTTTCTCACCTGAACCTTCCCCCAAGTATCCCAGGTACCCCAAGCGCGCACATACACATTATACCATCCAAGTTAGGAACTCACCTGTGTGTGTGTGTGTGTGTGTATATGTAGGTGGGTGTTATGCATGTGAATTGGTGAATACACCTATATATACATATATAGATATCATTGTGTGTGGTATATGAATTAGAAATCCATGTATGTGTATATCCATCTGGACCAATCCAGCCCACCGATTATTACTCCAGCCCACCGATTATTACCCCATGGTCCTAGTCCATGTGGGCACTAATGATGCAGCCAGGGGGAGCCCAGATCGCCTGATGGAGGACTACCAAGCTCTGGGGGGCGTGCTGAGGGAGATGGGCGCACAGGTGGTCTTCTCTTCCATCCTTCGAGTGAGTGGACAGGGCAGACAGCACGAATCATGCGTCGCGGAGATCAACTGGCAACTACAGGAATGGTGTTTCGAGGCAGGTTTCGGCTTCCTTGATCACGACCACCACATCACGACGAGAGACATGCTAGGATGGGACAGGCTCCACCTTTCCCCTAAAGGTAAGCGTGTGTTCTCTTTTAGGTTGGCGGACCTACTCCGGCGGGCTTTAAACTAGGCTCATCGGGGGAAGGGGAAGATGAGGGCGGAGGATACATCAGACTACCAGACCAAACGGCGCCCACAACTACAGCCCAGCCCAGAC
>NW_005842518.1:208788-211245 GCF_000455745.1 Alligator sinensis | reverse complement strand
ATCTTGTGGCCTGCTATAAACTAGTCAGGGGGGATCAACAGGCACTGGGGGAGTCCCTGTTCCCCCAAGCGCCGCCAGGAGTGACCAGGAATAATGGTCACAAGCTGGCGGAGGGAAGGTTTAGGTTGGACATCAGGTTTAGGTTCACGGTCAGGGCGGCTAGGGTCTGGAACCAGCTTCCAAGTGAGGTGGTGCAGGCTCCCACCCTGGGGGTTTTTAAGAGGAGGTTAGATGACCATCTTGCTGGGGTCGTTTGACCCCCAGTACTCTTTCCTGCTATGGCAGGGGGGCGGGCTAGATGATCTGCCCAGGTCCCTTCCAACCCTAGAAACTATGAAACTATGAAACTATGGATGTGCAGGTGTTGGTAATTGGTAACTGATTCCATCTAAATTTGGTGTGTGTAGCATGTATGGGCTCTAAACTAGTGGTAAGTGTGCATGAACCTAAGCTAGTTATTTTGAACGTGTGTGTATCTGAGTTGCTAGTGTGAGTGTGTATGTATATGTGCTTGAATTGGTGATAGGTGTGCATGTGTATGTGCCTGAGCTGGTAGTGTGCATGTATGCACCTAACTGATTTGTGTGTTTGTATATGTGCAATTGTGTCACACCCTCCTGTCTAACAACGCAATATTGAGATCCTGAGAGTTGGCCTGACCCCACAGGGCAACAATCCCCAGGCTCTGGGTGGTGGCACTGGGTGGCAGAGGAGCTGGTTGGGGCACAAGGGTGCTACAGTGCAGGGCTAGCTGGCAGACAGCCCCTACACTGTAGCACCCTCATGCCCCAGGCAGCCCTGGTCACCATCTACATGTGTATTATGGCAGCATAAACTGCCCTGCCCTAGAATAGTAGTTGTCTTGGACAGTACTACTCTATGGTGGAGTTACTTAATTTACTGCACCCTAATATGGGTGCATGTGTAGATGGTGACACTTTACTGCTGGGCTAGTTACTCTGTGTGATGAACAAGAAGTAAAATGGTGAAGAAGAGGGAAGAAAGGTGATAAATATATCATATCATATAATTCATCAGAAAGGATAATATCATGATATTCTATTACAAGTAGTCTATTACAAGTAACAAGGGGGGAGGGATAAGTAATTGTTAGTAATAGGCAAGGAAAATACTGTACTTTACACTGTTGTTACATACAAGAGAAAAAAGAATAATTCTTTGAGGACAAAAGATTGCAATGATTTAACAGAGGCAGACATGTGAAAGAGATGAAAATATTCCTGGTGTCTCGTAGTCATCAGTTAGTGAATTCGGAATATTTTGGCTGTTATTTTGTTAGATTGCTATGACTTCCTGCAGTTTATTAAGTGCAGCAGCAATTTTCCTATGTTTTTCTACTCTGTCTAGAACATAGATTTGGACACCTTTAGGAAATTAAACTGAAATGGATTGTAATAAAAATGACAGAAGCAGCTGATGCTGGAGTTTTTGTATAAATCCATCCATCCTAATTTTAAAAGAAGAGAACTGGACATCAAAAAATGAGACAGAAGACAAATGGCTTGCCTCTCTGAGCATGTACAGCACAGAACTTTTTTCCAGGTGTGTCTGCAAATAAAGCTATGTCAGTCAAAGACAAAGGGAAATATTTGGAGAGATGGCCCAGAAAGTAAATAATTATATTAAAATATATAGTGATACCATTAAGATATGCACATCGTTGCACATAATCTAAGGTCCATAATTCTTGTCCCCACTTCTCCACCTTCGTGGTATGTTACTTTCACTCACTTCATCACATCTAAAATTAAAGTGTACATACCTTAGGGCAAAGATTGTGTTTTGTGTGTCTTAGAAAGTGCAGCAGTCTTGCAGTGGTGTACCATAGTGTCTGGATTGGATTAATTATTAGACATGGTATGTTGATACAGCCAACACCATGTGTTTGGTTTGCTAACATGACAAGTCAAAATTATTTCTATTCACATATTTTCCATTAGCACCATCCCTCCAACACCTTCCTCACCCTCTGCCTGCTGGAGACCACAGCTCTTTAGCTTTATTGGCCCAGAATTGCCAATGTGGAAACCAATACAGCATCAGAGATCCAGAGGCTGTTAACTCCTTTTATTTATGAATAAATGAATCTTAGGAAAAAAATGAGTAGCACTTTCTAGAGGCCTGATCCTGAAGTTCATACTTGTGATATATTCCTGTGAAATGCAGAGAGCCAGAGCATGGTATGTGAGGCCATTTTACTTGGCATGCATGCCTTGGGGAGGATAGCAGGGGAACCATGAGGGGCCTGATCCTTGGCAGTGCAACCTTGGCCTCTTCCCTATCATCTGCCTTGAGGCACTCATGCTCCTGCCACCGGCAACAAGCCAGGCTGGGGCTCTATGGACCTCAGTGCAGCTGCTTGCAGCCACCCTGCCACTTGCTGCAAGCAGCCCAGACTTCATAGCAGGCATCAGGGGCCTGCCCAGAGGCTGGGGC